>NC_083761.1:8046337-8102562 GCF_963514075.1 Conger conger
GGCCAGTGGGAGAGCATGTTTTCATTTTTGCCGATCGCTACAAAACCTCAGTCAACTAATCAACTAATCATGGTCTTCAGTGAGGGTCTTGATAAGTAGAATCAGGGGTGTTAGTGCTGGGCTAAAACAAAAACCTGCACCCAAACCGGCCCTTTTTCGGATAAGACTGGACCCCACTGATCAAGTTCTTTCCATAGTATCATTGGAACGGTGATCTGCCTGTTGCAAGGGCAGGCTGGAAGTAAAGGTACCCAACACCAATCCACAGTGTCCCACTATGGAGAAGTGAGCCCCAGGTCTTGGGTTTGAACCCGCCCCGCCCATTCTGTGTGCATGTTCTCCCGGTGTCTGCGTGGGTTTCCACCCACAGTCCAAAGACATGCAGGTTTGGGACTGCATATGATTGCTACATTGATGTGGAAACTGAAAATGTAGTTATAAATAACTAGTAAATTATTTTTGACGAGTAAAAAAATAAAATGGCGGCATATGGCAGGGGGGATCCTCGGTCGATCTGGCCTTTCGATGTTGGTCCGTTGGCGTCGGGCGGCGTCCGTTTTGACCGACTCTTCTCCTCTGCTCCAGGCTGTGCGGCTCTCCCATTGGATGCTCCTGAGGGACTCGGCGTTCTACACGCTCTCCGTGGCCGCTCTCATCGCGGTGAGTGCCCCCCCCCCCCCCCCCGCCTGCAGGGGCCTGACGTTACCACCAGGGGGAGCCATTCCCAGGGGAACCCGCCTGTATCCCCAGGCACCCTCAAATCCAAATCCAGCCCCGGTTTTCCTTTCTCCCAGGTTATTAACTGTACAATTTGTGCTACTGTCTCCACACCTGACTCTCTCTCAGGTAGAGGACAGGTGAAAAACCGGAAGTTCTCGCCCCTCGAGGGAATTAGTGATTCTTTCTGTATAATTAATCCCATAACCAGACACCCAAAGCGCCATATGCAGGACCACATGTTTCATAATGTCATCAAGATGTAAAAATCACGCATCAAAGGGTGTCACGTGCTGTAATTATGACTCATATCGCTTTGTTTGTTTTTATCGCAATGATCACAGTTGTCCGTAAAACTTTGACGTGGTCATCGTTGTTACCGCTACAAAGGGGAAGAGTCGGGTGGGGCTTGCACATTGGCCTGGGGTAATGGCTTTCCCTGCATCCCTCCTCTCAAAGGGTTCGGTGTGTGAGAGGGGGGTGTCTGTACAGTGTCTATGATTGAGTGAGAGTGCAGTTCTGTCACATTTGGCCGTATGGCGGGGGGCTGAGTCAGGCGGCGTTGGAAGCCTCCCTGAACACACCCTCGAACCAGCCCTCCGCCAGGAACCGCACAAAAAGATGAAATGGCCGGTTCAGTCAACGGGTACGGCGTGGGAGCGCGAAGAACCGGTCCAGTGGCTGCAGTAACGCCTCGAAAACGAACACACAGCTCACACGGCGTCTGTCTAATGTAGCCCAGCGTAACGGTGAAAGCATTTAGCTGAAACATTGCCTCTTGTTCCTTTTTACTTATTTCTTCACCTGCACCTTTAGGTCGGGCATCGATGTAATACATTAGACCGGTTTTTGGAATTAGTTTTTGGAATTTAGTGTGTTTGCAGTGCGGATTTTTTTTCTTCTAATTTTACTACAATTTAGTCCTTGACTAAATATTAGCATTCATCTGAGCACAGTAGCAGGCTGTTCCTATTTATCTAAGAAATCTGTGATGTAGAAACAGATTTCATTACATTTTCATTCATGGGATTCCCCAAATTGAATTATGCAATGTGGAATTAAGAAAAGGCATAGCGCACTAAACTCCACATATATGAAATTATATGATTTTCTCCCTGACAGACAGTTGGCTTTATGGATTATCATTTCAGTAAGCCGGGTATTTGATGAGAACAGAATTGCAATAACCCACAAAATGAACGGAAGACCATCCCTGGGATTTCTAGCCAGATCCCCCTCTACGTTTCTCTGTCTTACTATAGATTAGCTCCAAACTGGAGCTTTATTGGAAGAATCCACTCCGAGCTTGCTGTCCCTGTTGCCAGTTTGTTTTTTGAGGACAGAACCTCTAGAGCAGTTCTGCCCCCTGGTGGTAGTCTAGTAACACTGCGTGAAGCACAGAGGCCAAGGGGAGAGTGCTCTGTCCGTAAATGTGGAGCTGACTTGGAGTGTCTGTCAGCTTGGGGGGAAGGTTCTCTGTATTATTTTCCCTTAGCCCAGAAAACATGTTGTAATGGATACAGCCGGAATAATTTAATCACGGTCCTCCAGGGCTGAGAACTGCTCATTTTCCCACTCTCCCTTTACCTGGGAGTCAGGTGTGAAGACAGTCAGGCCAATCAGCAGCACAAGAAATGAACACAAGGTGGACCTGCGTTGCCGTGAGCAATGCAGTTTTAACACTTCATGCTGTTGATTGCTGCACCACTGGAGCTCACAGCAAATGCTTGGCAATTTCAGATAAAAAAAGTATCTGCCTTGAACCTGTACAGGAAAGGCTGGCTTTCCCGTGATTTCACTGCTAGTGATGTCATAATAGTGATGTCATTAATACTGGCACGACTTGGGATGACGGAATAGGCTGTGATATTTCTCAGTTTTCCTGTGAACTGTGAACCATCTTTCTTTCTCTTTCTCTTTATAGTTTATCCACGATGAAAAAGTTTCCTGGTATGTACGAGCCATTTCTCTTGTGGTGTGTCTTTAGGAAGTTAGTGTAAATTTCAACTTTTGCCTAGGTGTAGTTACAGGCAGGGTGAATCTCACTGTGTGGATGAACCCTTAAGGAGGAGTCAGTGAAATTAAGCACCGCATGGTCCACAGAGTGTTGGGTGACATCACTGTTCCACCTTTAATTTCTGTGATCCTTGTCTGAAGTGAAGCTGATTTTGATTCTCAAATAGTGATATTTACGTGTAATTATATTCATGTGAATAGAATGTTCTCAATGTTCTCAATGTTCTTAACTCTTAACAATGTTCTTAATGCTGATGTAACAGTCACCACCCACTGTAATTTGAAAGCAAAGGCGTTCTAGAACTCCAAAACACTCTTCTCTTCAAAGGGTTGTTGGCTTTGTTAATTAAGATATCTGTGATTTCAGTTGGGAGTCACTCATCTTGGTCCTGATGTACCTGGTTTACATACTGATCATGAAGTAAGTGTGTGTCCCAAATTTCCCGCAGTTGAAAATCTGTTGATTGACCCATCCTCGACAATTTCACTTTAACATTTTTAGATTTATGAATGTATTGAGCAGACATGTGTACTAGTGCATTACATGTATTGGATGACGGTAACAATCTCTTTCGAAGGTTCAATTCACGGATGCAGCGTTATTTCGAGCGGCAGAAGAAGAGCTCTGTGAACTTGGCCAACGGTACGACCGGCAACGCGGACAACGACGACGGCGCCAACTGTGATGCCACCGTGGTGCTGCTGAAGAAAGGTACAATGCCTCCTCTCTGGATCCTCCTCTCTCTGGAGCCTCCTCTCTCTGGAGCCTCCCCTCTCTGGAGCCTCCTCTCTCTGGAATCTCCCCTCTCTGGAGCCTCCTCTCTCTGGAACCTTCTCTCTCTGGAGCCTTCTCTCTCTGGAGCCTCTCTCCTCTCTGGGGCTTCTGGGGCTGAGACTGTGTTTCGTGCTTTAATGTGATTTCTATGGGCAATACAGAGATGCTAGCTCAGATTAGCACATCGTGGTTGTGCGTGTGTGTGCTTTTTTATTGTGCATGTGTGTTCATGTTTTCCCTCACGTGTGTATCCTCACATGTGTGAGTAATTGAGGGCAAGTGGGTGTGTGTATGTGTTTGTGTGTGTGTTTGTGTGTGTGTGTATGCATGGCTGTGTGTTTGTGTATGTGTGTATGCATGCATGGCTGCATGTGTGTGTGTGTATGCATGCATGGCTACAAGTGTGAGTGTGTGTGTGTATGTGTGTTTGCATGAACCTGTGCCGGTGTTGAGCAAATGTGAAATGTAAGTGCTGATCTAGGATCAGTTCTGTGTTGTAGCTCATAATGTATCAGGTCAGTGTGTCCAGGAGAAAACTGATCCAGGATCAGACGTGCTACTCCCAGATTCTTTATGACAACATGCCCTTCTCCTTGATCTCAGGTGCAGGCAGCTTGTTGAACATGTAGAAAGCTGCATGCCTAGCCCTAATCTTCTCATCTCTTCACCCCCCCCCCCCCTCCGGTTTGACCCCCGTTAGCCACGTTCCACCGCAAGCCGTCCGTGCTGATGGTGGATGAGCTGCTGTCGGCCTACCCCCACCAGCTGTCCTTCTCCGAGGCCGGCATGCGCATCATGATCACCAGCCACTTCTCCCCTCGAACCCGCCTCACCATGGCCTCCCGCATGCTCATCACCGAGGTAACGGGGGGGGGGGGGGGGGGGTCAGCCCATTTCAGGATTTACTGCCAACTTCTTATGATACACTGCAGTTAATAAGGACAGTGAAACATTTTTGGTTGTTTAGGCTCTGTACTCCAGCACATTGGATTGGAAATAATGATGTTCTAAACTGTTTATTTTGGTCTCTGACTGTTTTTCTCTTATTCCTCAGCCTCATAATGGCTTCTTGAAAACTTTTGAAACTCCGGTCCTCGTGTTGATCAAAAGCCTAGTATCAATACTAGATACTGAAAGCTTTCTTATGCCTGCACTAAGGAACTGATTAAATACACCGGACAAATCAGAAACAGCTGAGAAGCCAACTGTCCAATTACTTTTGGTCCCCTAAAATGGAGGGACTCGGTAAAAAAAAAAGATGCAGTGCCTATACAAATCACCCGATATGGATGTAAATACCCTCAAATTAAAGCTGACAGTCTGCACTTTTACATAATATTCATGGTTTCATTTCAAATTAAAAGTGCTGGAGCACAGAGTCAAAAGAGCATAAGTTCCACTGTGCAAATACATACTTACATACTGCACTGTACTTATTTTACTAGCTCAATTTAATAATAATAATTGTAATGAAAGCTACTGCTTCTGAGTTCAAGTGGGCCATTTTCATTTGTTATTGTTTATTGAATATTGATTATTGTTTATTGATTATTGGTTACTGTTAATTGATTATTGGTTATTGGTGTTTGTATGTCCTTCCAGAGGCAGCGTCTGATCAGCAGCAGGTCCTTCAGTAACGGGGACTCAGAGGTGACCGTGAGGGTCCCGGGACGGCGGGGGGTGGAGAACGGGCTGGGCGGGGCGGATCGGGGGCTGAATGGGCACCGGGGCGCAGCAGGGGAGGATGACCGTGGGGGAGGAAGAGGAGGAGGAGGAGGAGGAGGAGGGGGAGGAGGGGTGGAGGCTGGGAACGAGACGGAGAACGAGAACGAGGACAACGAAAATAACGAGGAGGAGGAGGAAGAGGAGGAGGAGAACGAGGGACCGTTACTACCCTTTCACCCCCCAGGTAGGCTTAGTCTCATATGGGCCTCGATTCAATATGTCCGCCAGTGCTATGGGCCTATGCATTTCTACAACTTCAGTTCAATAAGGCAAAGTATGTTATGCATAGTGCCATTGCATCAATGCTGGGCAACAGTCCTTGAATACCTGGAATTAAACACAGAAAAACAACTCAACGTTACATTAACCTGTTATTAACACAGAAGCCGCTAATCATCATCACTAACTAACTGGTAACCCCATGTGTGCGAATTATCAAGTGTGATATTTAAATAGGCTGACAAAGGAACTCAGAGATAACTCAGTGAGAAATTAAATGGTGAGGCAATAGCTGTTATGGAAAAATAGTTTTTTTTAAATATATTATCAAGATTGTCAAGATATTGCAACTTTTCACAATATGTTAAAGAAAACGCGAACCATTACATTGTTATTAAACAATTACGACTGTAATGGCTATTTTCAGATATAGGCAATTTATTTGTTTTGTCTTCAAACTATATTTGCTTTAAAGGAGGATATTGTTTGGGGGTATTGTGACGCACCCTGTGTGTGGGACCCGTCCCTCCCTTCCACGTGACCTCTGACCTCCAACCTCTGCTCCTCAGCCGGGGCATGCAACAAGCTAAAATGGCTGGTGGCGTGGCCTCTGTGCCTACTGCTGTTCTGCACTGTGCCCAACTGCACCAATCCGCGCTGGGAGCGCTGGTTCATGGTCTCCTTCATCGCCTCCACACTCTGGATTGCCGGCTTCTCCTACATCATGGTCTGGATGGTGAGGGACCCCCGGACATGCTTGGTGCAAACACTGACCTTTGACCTTCACCTATGACCCCAATCTGTGGTTCTGTCCTAACCCAGATACGTGGCTTAGCCCTCACTCCGACTCAGATTTGATCCTTAACACTAACTCTGACCGAGATCTGAACCAAGAAACCCTAACTTTGATCATCAACCTATCCCTGACTTTGAATCACAGTCTTCACCTTGCTCTAATGGAAGCCTTCATTGAGTATCCAAAGCTTTTATGCATTTTGTGTCCATTTGTCAGCTTTAATACTTGCACAGAAGAGGACTGTGCGTGCTTGTGTTGGCCCATTAGAGGATGAAAACTAGCTTATGTTATTGTTGTTTGTTATTTGGTTGTGGTGTCTCCGTGTAGACTAACGTGTCTGTTTTTCCTGCAGGTGACAGTGATTGGCTACACGCTGGGCATTCCTGATGTCATCATGGGCATCACGTTCCTGGCAGCGGGCACCAGTGTTCCCGACTGCATGGCCAGTCTCATCGTGGCACGGCAAGGTAGGCACACCTGGGGTACACGCCAGGGCACACACCAGGGTACACGCCTGGCTTTCCCCCACGCGTATACGCCCAGGGAATCATCTACGGAAGGGCCACAGCCGGAGTGAAGGCCCAGTGTAGTGTAAATACAGTGTAAATCTTGTGTAAATGCAAGGTAAATGTAGACTAAATACTGTAAATGTAGTCTAAATACTGTAAATTCAGTGTAAGTGCCATTCATACAATTGGAAGCTGTGGCAGACTGTTTGTCTTTTTAATATTTAAAGTACATTTCTGTTCTGTGAAATGTTTTATTAATAGTTCATTTTGTCCTGTCCTTGTGGGAATTTAATGTGCCGTAGGTGCTCTGAGTTATTAAAAATGAATAAATCAAGTCGTTCTAGGAATGCAGGCTTTCCTTGGGAAGGTGTGATTTTATCAAGGATTTAATAGCATTGGTTCAGTACCACACTGAGGCTCTGAGGAGTGGCAACGGGTAATTTCCTGTTCCCTGTGGTCATGTGAGGCTTATGCTTCCTGATTGGGTTATGGGTGACCTGGAAGTACATTCTACTTTGGCCTGCACTGTGAACTCCGGCTGGGGGAGCACTCTGCCCATGAATGTTCCCATGGAGTGATTCCCATGCACGGCTGGTGTCAGCAGATGATAAAGTGTGTGTGTGTGTGTGTGTGTGTGTGTGTCAGGGGAGGGGGTTGAGGCTTATAATGCAAAAAAAAGGGAAAAGCGGCATGTCCATTTCTCTCTCTCTTCTGTTTATTTAACTACACTGGCTTCAGTTATTCCGACATTCCGCCATTCGATAGCAATCCTATTTCTTCTGGAAGGCTGTGTACTTGGGAAGAGAAAGGGAACATTCTTGTGATGATTTCATGTTATTGTTCTATTGTTTTTTGACATTCCCATAAACTACCCACTTTTTTTTCATGCTCGCAACTTCAGTCAGTACAGACATTTCTCTTGATGTGGGACTGCCCCCCTTCCCTCCTCCCCTCCCAGGTCTAGGAGACATGGCCGTCTCCAACTCCATCGGCAGCAACGTGTTCGATATCCTGGTCGGGCTGGGCCTCCCCTGGGCCCTGCAGACGCTGGCCATTGACTACGGCTCTTATGTGAGTTTACACCACGCCTTTTCAATGTGTGTGTTTCCTGCGCTTTCTCAATGTGTGTGTGTCCCGCGCTTTCTCAATGTGTGTGTGTCCTGCGCTTTCTCAATGTGTGTGTGTCCTGCGCTTTCTCAATGTGCGCGTTTCAATGCCTGCCTCAAAAGGCAAAAATGCCACCTTCTTAGGCAGTATTCTAAGGCAGGAAGGCATCAAGTGACTTTTGAAAGTTTGCAAAAAATGATGCCTTCTATGGTGCCTTAATTTGGATGATCTTGAAGGCAGTGTGCATGTAGAATATCCCATAGTTCTTTGTGATTAACCTCAGCCTTCTTCCTTCCGTTAAAATTAATGGCAGCTGAAAACAGCAGTGGAGTTCACACGGAACTGTAAAAGAGCTTGTCCACAAGTGAATGTATACTGAGAGCTCGATATTTTGTTGTAGTTATGTTTTTTAAACTACATTTTCATTACTTAACACACTAAAATAACGTTATTTAATATGTTTAAGGCTCTGTGGGCTTTCCATGAACTAGGCAGCTAAATTGCTTGTCATCATGTTATCACGTTAATTTGTCTCATATTGTCTTCCTGCCTTCAAAGTCAAAGTGCGTCTCACTACGCTCTGCTCTGGTGCTGCCTTTGAAGGACAGTGACCAATCAGGCAGCGAGACAACGAGGCGTCAAGGCAACCTGCCTTCACTTTGAGAAGCAGCCCTTGTCTGTCAGCTGTAGCTCCGCCTTCTCAATGTCTGTCTGCGTTAGCTCCGCCTTCTGCAGCGGAATGCACAGTCGCTCTGCAGCCAGTTCAAAACAAAATAACCGGGCGCATACCTTCAAAATTCTTCTGTGAGCGCAGCAGTGGCAGACTGACTCCAGATGTCAGTCGAGTACCTGCGTTATTTACCTGCAAACCAGAGGTGGAATGCAGAGTTGAAACCTGTGGACTGATCAAATATCCCGTGTCATTCTGGCACGACGGAATGCGCATGAGCATTATTTATTTTTCCCCTATTTCCCTATTGAAACTTTCTACTCTGTGTTTTTATTGAAAGGAGACTGAGCTTGTTTGGGGCTTTACTCTGCCGATCTCAGCAGAATTAATTTGCCTCCAGCTGTGGTTAACCCTTGTGTTGTCTTCAGGGTCAAAAATGACCCGCCAATATGCTTAACAGCAGAGAAAACCCCCTAAATGATCTTTTTACGACTTGAAATTCGATGACGAGGTTTTTGATGAGTGACAGGTTGTGTCTTCATGCAAAATAGATTTTAGGGTTTAAAATTCTATTAAGCTGCTTTATTTTAGGGGTTTAGTGGAGGCGGGTCATTTTCTACCCTTAGGACAAGGGGAGTATACAGAATGTTAAGACTGGGACTAAGGCGTGTTAAGAAGGGTTAAAGACGGATACGCCATGAAAGAATAAAAAGAAAAGCAATAAGGCAAGACGTCGGAGCGCTCCGCGGCTTTGTGCGGATACCTGCAGCCGAGCGCGGCGTAATGAAACGCACGTGTGGGGCGTCGGGGCCGCGGGGGGGGGGGGTGAAAGCGATCCGCAGTTCGCTCCAGAGGAGCGTGCGCCAGGCCTCGGCAGAAACGTTGCCGAATCTCTGATATCGCCCCGCTGGGAAGGCTTTGAGCTTCGCAAGGGAAGTAGGTCATCGCAGAGAGCGCGTGTGATGTGCAAGAGTCAGAGCGAGGCCTGACCTCGTCTGCCCTGGCACACCGCTAGTGAGAGACAAGATCTCTCACTTCCACTTGACACGCGTTATACCATGGAGATCATGTGATAGGGTTTCGCATCTTGTTGCCTGTAGGGGGTGCCGGAACTCACGTATACTTGTACCTGACTATATGAAAGACCATGTCCGTACTTTTGTAAATAAAAACAACAACAAAAACTGCAGAAACAGGAAAATAATGTCTTTTCTGACCACAAGTGAACGCATTGATGTATATTGTCATTTTACACGAGACATGGGGCTTCCGTTTTGAAGAACATTGTAGCTTTCATGAAAAAAGAATAACACAGTATCTAACTGTAAACAGCAATGGTATATTTGGTTTTGATCAGATTAATTCTGTTGTTACAATGTTATATTTAGATTGACTACTTCATGGAGTAGCATTATTATGCAGTATTATTACAGTAGTATTATGCAGCTCATAAGCACTGATGGCCAGGTGTGGTTCTAATGCTATCTAATGGCTAACTCCACCGTGCTGCTTGCTGTTAAGCATACTCATCAGCAGGAAATTGCACACCTGTTGGAAGATCTTCAGCACTTAAGAGATTTCCTGTGTTTTGACGCACGCGTGTATTCATCACACTGCGGTCGAGACCGAGAGTTTTCACAGAAGAATGGTTTTATGACGGAATGCCTTTCATTCTTATCTCAGACGACTTGGAATTCAGAAAGGCTTTGCAGAAATAATGCGTTTCACATATCTGTGGGCAGAGCGATCCTTTTCAGCACCGTGTGTAAAACTGACAAACCTTTGACCCATAATTTATGGACCGGGTCCCCGTTACGGTGCCCACTGACTATCCATGAGCTCGTGAAAAGCGATTTGAAGCCCGGGAAGGTTACCAGTGCTGCCATGTTGTACAATTTACAGCTCCTCCAAGCATGTGAGAGAGTGTCATAATCTGGTCCTGACTTGTCTATAAAGTATTGTTGTATTGTCCTAGAAAACACAATATGAAAAACAGCACATGGGGAAAAAAAAAATTTTTCTTGTGGGAAAAAAAAATCTTTACTTCTTTACTATTTTGACCACAATCGTACCATTGACTTTACATTGAAAACAGGTCTGAATTACCTATGATAGTGAGAACCGTCTGTCAGCACGACCGGGAAATGAGCTTCAGAAAAGCGTCCCTGGTTTGACCGAGCGACTGCCTGTCTCCTCTCCTCAGATTCACCTGAACAGCAGAGGGCTGGTGTTTTCTGTGGGGCTTCTGCTGGCGTCCGTGTTCCTCACAGTAAGTGCTGATGGACGCCGGCTTCTCTGTGCCTCTCCGCGGCCGACCCAGCTCACCAGTCATACCCAAACTCAGCGGCCATTTTCCCACTCTCACTACCCCCCCATGCCTGCTGCTGTGGCTCTTCTAAACGTACACTCACCGATAACTTTATTAGGAACATTTTTACTTTATTACACCTACTTATTCATGCCATTATCTAATTAGCCAAATTGTGTGGCAGCATTACAAAATGTGATCTCAGTGACTTTGACCGTGGAATGATTGTTGGTGGCAGACAGGGTGGGTCGAGTATCTCAGAAACTGCTGATCTCTTCGGATTTCCACGCACAGTAGTCTCTAGAGTTTGCAAAGAATGGTGCAAAAAACAAAAAATAAATCCATTGAGCAGCAGTTCTGCAGCCAGAAATGTCTTGTTAATGAGAGAGGTCAGAGCTGAATAGCCAGACTGGTCAAAGCTGACAGGAAGGTGACAGTAACGCAAATAACCACACATTACAACAGTGGTATGCAGATGAGCATCTCTGAACACACAGCGCATCATAACTCTAAGTGAATAGGCTAGAGCAGTAGAAGTCTAAAAATAATAAATACCTAATAAAGTGCTCACTGAGTGTATATCTGGATAGGAACACATTCTTCGGATGCAATTCACTGTGTTAGTGCTAGAGCATGTGGCTGATCCATGTCTGATGTTTACTTGAGAAGTATTGTCCTTATATAGTACATACAGTATATGTATAAAGTCAATCGTATAGACTAGTGTGCTGTCTGCCACATGAGTTTCTTTGCCCAGCGTTACACTTGCACATAAGAATGATTCCATAAATACACACGGGATAAATACCAACCTGGGTGGTCCCCCTATCCCTGCTTTTTCACTTTTTCCTCGCCTTCTCTCTCCCTATTCCCTTGTTCTTTTCTCTCTCTCCTCTTAGCCCCTATCCCCTGGTTTTCCTTTTATCCATCTCCTCGTCTTTCATCTCCTGTTTTTTTTATTATTCCTTTATTTAAACAGGTGGTCTTACCGAGATCAAGATCTCTTTTTCAACAGAGACCTGTTACGACAAAAAACAGAAAAATCAATGTTTACATGTTTGTTTCTCCTCTCCGTTTCTCCTGCTCTGCCCTTTCTCTCTTGTTCTTTCCTCTCTCTCTCCCTCTACCCTCCCCCTCTCTTTTATCCATCTCCCACTCTTTCATGTCTTTAAATATATGTATATTATCATTCCTTTATATAAACGGGTACTCTCATCGAGATCAAGATCTCTTTTTCAGCAGAGACCCGTTACAACAAAAAAACAGAAAAAGCAACAGACTGGGTGTCTCGGTGGCGTAGCCTGTAGAGCACTGACCGCATGCTCATCGCGTGTCTTCCCCTCTCTCGCCCCCATTCTTCCTGTCTCTCTATACTATATACTGTCCAATAAAGCTGAAAAAGGCCTAAAAAAATATCTTAAAAAAAAAAAAACAGAAAAAGCAACAGACGAAGATACATGTGAAGCACGCTCTCTCCCCCCCCCCCCCCAGGTTCTGGGCGTGCACCTGAATAAGTGGGTGCTGGACCGCCGACTGGGCGTGCTGTGCCTGCTGCTGTACGCGGTCTTCCTCTGCTTCTCCATCCTCATCGAGTTCAACGTCTTCACCTTCGTCAACCTGCCCACCTGCCGCCGCATCCTCTGACCCGGGCGCCGGCTGCCGCGGGGCTCCCCCACCCCCCCCCGACCTTTACGTTTCGCTTCTTACCCGTGCTGTTTCCGTCTCCCGTTTACCCCCCCCCGGTGCAATACGGAGCGACGGCTGCGTTCGCCTGTAGGAGGCGCTGCGGAGCGCCGGGCGGCGGCGTGTCGTCTGACACGCATTCAGGCAGGAGAGGAACGCAAAGGGTTCGTTTTTTTTTGGTTGTTGTTGTTGATGACTACCGCCTGATTTAATGTGAACAGGGCAGGGGCCCAGTATGGGCAGGAAGTCGGGATGAGTCCAAGGGCCCCGGCTGACTGGGGCCCTCAAAAAAAACCTGTGCTGTAATGGTGCAGGGATGGGGGTGGTGGGGTCCGAGGTCCGAGGTGGCGCCCTTGGAACAGAGGAACATTTTGGAGAATTTTGTATTGATGAACGGACCTGCATTATTACAACCGTTATCTCTATTGTATATTTTGTAATGAGATTTTGGTTTTTATTGGCTGCTAACTGGCTGAGAAGAAGCTGGACTGAAGAGAATATCCTACTGTATTACTATTATTAGTATTATTATTATTATTATTATTATTATTAATATTATTATTATTACCGTTTTGTGTTTTGGAGATTTACTGAGAGATACATTTAGTACGATTTGAAAGGTACAGGTGACCTGTTGTACATATTTGTTGATAGGGATGATGTGGTGATGTCGTAGCTCCAGATCCCTCTGCTTTCTTGGGGCAGACCAAGCCCCTCCTCTGTGTTGTACCCGTGCAGGTGTATATCCCCGGTAATACAGGTGTGCCAGGGCTTTCTTCGCTAATCCTGTCCAGCATGTGAGAAACCTCTCTCTCTCTCCTGTCTAAATTTAAATCATTCGCAGGCAGCCAAACTACAGGGTTTGTCGCCCCCTGTGGCCGCCTGCGTCACTGCATGGATAGATTTATCACAGCGGAAGAAAACATTGGCTCTTTCTGCCTTGTTTTTGACTGAACACCACCATTTTGATGTGGGGAGAGTACAGTTTCCAGTGTTGGACCCGCGTTTACCTAATGCTTCGTAAAGATTAGCGGCCTGTTTCTGCACTCCTCTCTGAGACTGGCAGGTACAGTAGGGCAGCCTGTCCAGTCTCGTGGATTACACATTGTGCTAGTCAGAGGATTCGCTTGTTTTTTTCCCGCTCTCCTTTCCTCTGTAAATTTTGAGACAATTTATTTATTTATCTATTGCGTGCTATTTAAAATAATTATTTTTCCAAAAACCATTTGATGTACCCATAGCTGCCCCAAAGAAGAGAGGATCCTGGGAGACTCAGTCCAGCACTGTCACTTTATCGTACAGAGCCTCCTGTGTGACTGTTTTTACTGCATCCTTACTTTTGTGCTTTCTTTTGACTGTTTTGTGACCCTTTTCACCTACTATCTGAGTTCCCTTTTCACCTACTATCTGTTTTCGCACGATAACTTGACCATGGCGTGGCACTGCTTGTTTTGTATAGTATAGTTCTTAGTTGTATAACTAAGAAAAAATGCATTGGCTGCTGGGATTGATCTAATAGCAGTGTTCCACCAAGGGCTCACTCACTATTGGATGGTTTTATTGGGGTGATTTGTGTTCAGTTATCCCAGTCACCTGACCTCCTAATAATGGTTTTCCAGTGAGGGCCCTGGGCCAGCCTGGATCATGAGGTTGTTTCAACACCAGAGACCCCTGTTGGGTTAGGAGATTCATAGTCTGGACATTTTTAGAGGTAGCCCCATACAGTTTCTACATGCAGGAGGCCATTTAAAATATTCAAGTAAGGCACTCGTGGGATGTTTCACCCTTGAAGTGCGATGCCTATTCAGGTATTTGTATCGTAAGGATAATTTAAACGAGAGTGGCACATTTTCTGGCACGTAATCGTATGAGGTCCAGCTCAGTGATTCGCGGGTCGTGAATGCAGAAGCTAATTTGTGGTGCTGCGGGGGTGGGTTTCGGGGTCTGTGTTCGGCTAAGGGCAGAGGGTCGGTAAGGGGGCGACACGGGATCATCGTAGCGTTTCCTCCCGGAGATGGAACATGGCCGCTCGTCGACAGACGCACAAACAGCGCGACAGTACGAAGACGCCCCCTTCTTTGCATCAGTCGCCACGGGATACGGGAGAGCCTTCTGGAAGGTTCCGCAGGCAGTTGCTGCGCGGAGCAAGCTCTTCTCTGTTGTGTCACTCTTGGTGGAGTGCTCACAAACTAACCTGTTAACAAGCAAAGACACAAAACTGATTAATGAAAGACCTTTACATTACTGAGATCCTGGACTTTTTTTTCCTCTCTTTTGGATACAGAAGGAGTTATTTTAGCAAATATATTTGATGAGTAATGTTTCTATGTAGTTTGGTGTACAGCAGATCTATGAATATCATTTCTGTTTGGAGGATGTTGAAGTCCATTGGCACATCTCTGTTGAATGAGGTTATTCTACAAACTGATCTTTTAAAAAAAAAGTATTGCTGGAAAAGAAGTGTTTTTTTTATATAACAAAGTGATTATTTGTAATTTGTAATGCACATGTTTAGATGTTTTATTCTGAATGGTAGAACGTACTTCAGAACAATTGCCACTTGTCTCCTTTTGAAGTGTTTTTCAGACAAGTTGTCAATAAAACTTGTCACCCTTATGGGAAAACTAGTAATGTCAATATGTGGATGAATATGAAATTGAAAATCAAATAGAATTTAAAATTTATGAGAAAATGTACAGCGTATATTCCAAAATATACTGATTATTGACACTTTCATATATGTAAAGATTATAATTTATGTGCTTTTTTAGTATGGTACAGAATATTACGACCTGTGTATTCTGCAATATATTGTAGAATTATGCTGCATGCAGATCACATTATCGAGTTCTATATATGAAAGTGACAATAATTTATTTATTTTTTTCAAATTTGTCTTGTATATTTTTGAACTTGTAAACAATTCTGTATATTTTGTTTTTAGTTTCGTACGTTGCACTTTCTCTTATCAAACCAATTACCTTTTTTTTTCGTTCTCCCTTGAGAGAACAGTTGACATGATTACAGGTTGTTCTCAGAAAATTCTACAGCGCACATATAAAAAAATGTATTTGTCAAAATTCATAAGGTTAAATTTAGCTGCTAGGCTAAATTTACCCCCTCCAATGGGCCTCACAGGGACCTAGTTTCTGGTTTCTGTTTATATTGGTTTTTGGAAACCATCCATAATGCCATATGAAATAATGCAGCTATATACCCTCAGTTTTCAGTAAGACGTTTCAGTCTGTCACTGGAGGATGGATGTTAAAATAGAATGGATTTCTCTGGTGGCTGTCTACATTACTTTACAATTTATTTAGCAGATGCTTTTATCCAAAGCGACGTACAGTGCATACCAAGGTCATAGAACAAACAACGAACACGTCACATAAGGTACAATTCACATATGATTGGTTGTAAGGCCATGACCATAAGTCCAGTACACAAGGTGCTGTAGATATCGAAGACATCATAATTATACCAAGGCTAAACTTCTTTGTGGCTTTAATACTGTTTTGTGCAGCTGTTTGAGCTGAAGGTTTGTATTGTGTGTATTCTTCATGCGACCAGCTTTCTCTGTGGTTTCATGTCAAAAACAAAACACATTTTAGTATCATTGTTGTATAATTTGTTGTTCACAGTTGAGATGTTGCATGTATGTGTGTGTGTGCGTGTGTGTGTGTTCCCAGACATATTGACCATATTTGTAAAGATATGCTCTTTTTGTGCATGTCTTTTGTGTTGACATAGTGATGGATCACCTTTCAGCCAAATGCAGTTTTAATAAAAGAATGTGTTTCTAGTCAAACAGCACTAGATAGTAATAATAGTTTCTGGCTACAGGTAAAAATACCGTGCATGCTTTCAATTGTTATTTTTTTGTTTTGGGGGGGTGGGAGGCTCATATCCTTTCTAACATGCCGTAGGCTTTTAGCAATCTCTCAAACAGATCCAGATCTGCAGCACAGCACTGGAACCTGCATGGGAAGTATGAAACAACACCAAAAAATGTTGTTTTATGTACCAAACAGTTTTAATCAGGTCTCTGTTTTATAAGTCTGAACTTGGCCACAGAATGGATGAATAAAAACAACCTTGCTTCAGGGCAAACAGAGGCGAACCTCTTTGCCTTCTGTGCCATAATGTGTACAATGCCTGTGCAGATGATGTGGGATAAAGGGGGCACACAATTGATGGGACACGGGTGAAATTGGGCGGCAGCCATTTTAGTTGGCTGCACAGGAGGGTGAAGCTTTGGTCCGGGTAGCATTGGGCGCCATTTTACACCCATCTCATTCCAAGTCAGTGTTCTAGAACGTTACTTTCAAACACCAGTAGTGAGTGTTACATCAGACGTGCGTTCAAGAAGGCAAATGTTATTTTACACTTTAATCAGTGTTATATTTGTTCTTACCGTTAAAAATAAATCATAGGTAAGCAACGAATAAGCTAGCTTGCATCCATTTGTATTAAAAAGGTGTCGGTGGCGAACTAAATGGAATGGCGGCCTGTAGCGTAGTGGTTAAGGTAAATGACTGGGACACGCAAGGTCGGTGGTTCTAATCCTGGTGTAGCCACAATAAGATCCACACGGCCGTTGGGCCCTTGAGCAAGGCCCTTAACCCTGCATTGCTCCAGGGGAGGATTGTCTCCTGCCTAGTCCAATCAGCTGTATATTGCTCTGGATAAGAACGTCTGCCAAAGCCAATAATGTAATGTAATTTTAAATCGTTCAACAGTAACAGTTTGCTGGAAACATAGTTCACCGTGGACGTTCGCTGTCTTGAACGCACGTCAGAATTAGCGTTCCGTTGAGAAATTTTTTTTGTGATCTCACACCTTAAAGGGTTAATGAGAACTGTGTCCTTTATTCAATCCACATTTGACTAATATTTATAAGCAATAACTACACTTTTCCTTCACAAACATAAATTCGGAAAGTTCAGCAGTCACTAAATGTAACTCGGCAAACCCCACAAATGTCAGACACAAAAATGTGTCCAGTCATAAGCCAGAATGTCACAGTTGTGGCTGGAGACATTGACCTTTTGCAAACAGTGAAGCCCTGTCTTTGAACATTTGAAACCATTTGTTGAAACCAGTAACAGTAAACGCATTAACCCATTCGAAGTGCAACCATGTCAGATGAAAGCATTATTTTCATACAATTTACTGGGACATAGTATTTTGGTCTGGAGTATTTAACTCTGAAATAATCGTTTTAATTATATATAGTTAAAAAATTGCATCGCTGGAGAATGATAAAATGATATAATGTCACTTTTTTATGTCTGTATTCACACACACATACTCATACATACACACACTTTTCACATTTCTCATGACAGCACTGATTTTGTTGAATAATCTCATCCAATCAGCTAGTTCTTCAAATGAGTTGCCATGGTGTCTCTCTGACACCTGTCTGGTATACTCTCTGTTATGGCATTAAGGCATTATGTACTAGGTTAGAATTTCAAGTGGAAAGTACTGTTAATTTATAATGAACAGAATGCGGAAGCATGTTTTCTGGTCAGCTTTTACTGAGAATTTGTAAATAATCTATTCTACTTGAGGAAAAAAAAGAGAAAATCGATAAGGTAAAACTCTAGGGCACCTTTAATATGTTGGGGTTTTTTTTCTAAAGACTTTGGCTTTAGCCAAATAACAATATGAATTGAGAATGATCTTCTATTAGTACAGTACACAGTATTGTGTATTTTAACTCCAAGGGATCAAGCATGTGCTGTTAATACATTAATGAGTAAATATGTTTTGTTTGGTTCATAGAAAATTGTTGTGTGTGTCACATGGGTAAAAATATATGCTGATGGTCTTGTTTTTTATTGCTGTATTTTCTTTTCTTTTTTGACAATACATTGTTTAGGGTTAAAATGTAAGTCTCCGTATGGAAGAGTAATTATTTGGTTTGGGCTAAGGAATAATGCTGCACAATTCAGGTAGATTCCTATTTTTGGCATGGAATAATATAATGCGGAAGGGGAGAGGGAAACACTGATGCCACAGTGTAATGTGGATGTGAGCTGGCAGTACTGGAATGTTCTCTTCTGAGACAAAGTTGAAGTGCATTGTGAAAAACATCACTGCATGAACAATTTGTCCAGAATTCGTAAAATAGTCATAGACCATTTACCTTTGAAAATAGTGACAAGCATAGTTGTCAAAACTATACTGGAGAAGAGAAAAAAAAACACCTTGAAGAGAACTCCACTTCAACAATGACCTTGAATGAAATACCATATTTAGAATAGATTCGAAGCAATACTGTTTGCATCTACCAGTTTACTTACTAAAGAAACTGTGACCAGTTTACAAGAATTATAGAAGATGCTTTTCCATTAAGAAATGCATCATTTTATATTGGGGTTGTAGAACCCAATATAGTATAAGGTGTGCAATAGAAGATCACCTTCAAGAAAATACAGTCTTTTTGGGACTTACATATGACAACAATTTTACAGCATTTTGTACAAGCCCTTGGAAAAAAACTGAAAACGAGCATATTGATCTGGCAGAAGTGATGATCTTAGTGTGTACTGTGTATTTGAGGAACTTCAAGACTGAATGCACAGTTTTCATGATGTTGTATATAGTAGAGATATATTGTGTAATAGAGGAATAGATGATGGAAGTGATAATGTTTAAGACATTGAACTTTGAACATATATATAATTTGGAAAATGTCATTTTACTAATATGTTTCCTTGCAACCGTGAAAAATATTATATTGTTAAAATATGAATCGTTTGTGAATCTTCATTTTCTTGAAGATCACTGATGTTTTACGTCTCTCGTGCTGTTGGGGAGAGGGGGGTATGACACAAAACATTATCAGAGGTCTTCTGGCAATAAACTGATTTACATGCTGATTCACTGTGTCCTGGTGGAGCTCATTCAGGCAAGAAATCATTTAAATGGAATTGAGCATGTCATTACATTACATGTTATTTAGCTGAAGCTTTTATCCAAAGTGACTTACAGTTGATTAGGATAAAACAATCCTCCCTGGAGCAATGCAGGGGTAAGCGCCTTGCCCAACAGCTGTGCAGATTTTATTGTGGCTACACCGGGGACTGAACCACCAACCTTCTAGGTCCCACTCATGTACTTTAGCCACTACGCTACAGGCTGCCCTCTGTTATCATTAAAGACATGAGCCAATCAGCCACATTTTGATTGTACAGTTATACACACAGCAACACTAAACCTTGAGATGGTCTATACAGCCCCTATTACTCTCATGTGACTTTGAGATAATTTAACATTTCAGTGTTTCTGTGTTGCTTAGATTTAAGCCACATGGTGTCTTGAGCCAAAATGGTACACTTACAAGTACACTAATACTTAATCAAAATTTGTACACTTATATAACTTATGCATACTTAAGTATATTAGTATGTATCCTGAAAGCGTTTTCAACCAGCATTTCAGGTGAATCGTGGAGCACAGAAATCCCGATGTGACGGGCAGCCTGGTCGGTGGTTCTAATCCGCACAATAGATAGCCACAATAAGATCCGCACAGCTGTCGGGCCCTTGAGCAAAGCCCTTAACCCTGCATTGCTCCAGGGGAGGACTGTCTCCTGCTTAGTCTAATCAACTGTACGTCGCTCTGGATAAGAACGTCTGCCAAATGCCAATAATGTAACGTAAAAGTGGTTCCGCCGCGTGAAAAGGCGCGACTGAAATCGCATTGGAAACGCCTCAGATTCCACTGCTAATACTAGGACTGCATTGCAGGGCCCTTTGCAACTTGGATGAAAGCGTACCAGAGTCTGACGTTGAGCAACAAACTGCAGCATGCAGTATCAGGAATGAAGCTAATCTGAGTTAATAAGAGTCCATTATGAGTGGACTACGGGTCCATTATGGCCAGAGTCTAGCCTATATTCGTATACTATGGGCCAGTGTCACAGACGCATATTAAGCCCAGTGCTAGATTAAATACAATTTTGAATGGTAATCGTTCAAACAAAACTCAGTTCCGTGAATAAACTTAATCTGAGTCAGTGAAAACAGTCCTATATAGCCTAGATTAAAAAAAACAAAAAATTAAAAAAAAAAACAAGTATGTATTGCCAAGTAAAAACAGACCAGTTCCGTACAGTTTAAGTTCGGTATGAACAGTATCTATGAAAAAAAGGTTGTTTTGCCAAAGAATGAAGCGTGTCTTCGGAAAGAAACGTAACGGGGAAAGGTGATATTTGTGGAACTGTGTATACTCCCAGGGTCTATGAGGAGTAATCCGGTTGGAGAGGATACCACACACAAACACACTGCCGATGTGTTAAAGAAGTCTCTGTGGCATGCTGCTGGCAGGCAGGGGAGAGGGAGAGGTCGAGAATCTCACCGCAAACCCTCTGAAGATCTGACATTCCCAAAAATCGGACGCCAATGACTGGAGGGCACGCATCAGCATGGACTGTAAAATAAATAATTAACCTCTTAATAATTAACTATATCATCTATAGTAGATAAAAAAAAGAAAGAAAATTCGGTCACTTACCATGTCAATTGAATATAACATTTCAAATGGTTGGCCAAAACGAGTCCCATACGATTATACTTTGTCTGATTGCTCAAAAATTGCGTCACAAGTGCCGAAAGTTCCACATATTCACAACATAAAAACATAATAGCCTACTACGAACAATATTAACAGAAAATACATCAGAGTAAATATGAAAAACATTAAAAAGTAAACAAAATAAACAAAGACCATACCCCCCTAAAGCAGGGATACAAAATGATGTACCCTTAGGCTACTAGACCTATCATTTAATATTTGAATAGACATTGGGATAAAATGTCTATGAATGTGAGTATGAAGGGTTCTCTAAACAGCAAGGCAATATGTCACCTATAGAGACCATATTTATGGACATCATTTATGGACATCAGTCTGCCTTTTGTTGCCTGTCCCAATCTGGCCACTAAGTAAAATGGTATTGACCGGTATGAAGTAGGCCTAATCGTATCTTTTTTTCTTCATAACTTTTCTTATGCGATTACTAAACTATCTAAAAAATGCATCACTGCAGGCCAATGACAAAAATCTAGAAACCCGTTAACTGGGTATATTTCAGTATAGCATGTATTCAATGTCCTTGTTTGATCTACTAACACTTTTTATGCTGGACGAAGAGTTGGTCATTGCAAAAAATCACATGTGAAATGGTTTTGAAGTGCACATCCTTATATTCTTTGAAAGTGGATAAGAAAATATTCACTATGGAAATGCGATCTAATATAGCCTGCTCCCGAGGCTGTGGTGTTGCAGGTAATAGGCTATTAGTCTACATTTTGTTGAAAGACGATCAAGATCTCCGCAAACACGTGACGGGTACGAACAGTTTACTTTTGTTCTCCAAGCAGTCTGTTTTTGCCGGTGGAGGTCGCATGTGCAGCGGATAATGGTGCAGACATTCCGGCGGTGGAGACACTTTCTTCCGTCAAGGATGTGAATACAGTCAGAACTCTAAAATAGAATAACATAACTAGCAGCAGTCTGCGTTATTTTAGAAACCGCTTGCAAGCCATCTGCACATAGAAGCTTTGGGATTTGGATCCTCAGAACGAGGTTGTCCCATCACATTGGAACAGAACACTATTGGGTTAGTAGTTTTTTTTTAAACTATTAATCTTGTGGGCAGTGTGGGCTACCGGTATATTGTTGCCTAGATACAACTTTTAACCTTTTAATTTCCTATCTGGATGTGTTCGTTTAGTTGGCTAGCTTCGTAGTTATTGACCGTAATCTTAGCCAACTTCAGCCAGCGCATTGACCTGCATACAGGACTAGCCAGCTAGCATTGTAGCTAGCTAGTTAGTAATTTATAAACAATGACCTACATCGGCGGATTTCCATAATTCTTGCCCCTGAATAATGCATTGTGTCGATGTCCGCATTAGCTAGAAAGTTAGATGGCAATGGTTAGATAGTGTCGGGAAACTTGGCAACGTCGCTGAAAGGTTTTGTCTGGGAATTTAGGTTATTCCACCAGCAACTGGCAACAGGCAGATCAGACAAGAAGACCCACGAAACCTAAAACAAATGGTTGGCTTGCACTGGGTATTTAGCCGGGCTAGATAAAGGTAACTTTATAATAGTGCTATTAGACATTGTAATGTTAAGTACCACATGTTACGTTAACAGTAGCTAATTAGTGGAACGGCAGTATACCTTATATCAACGGTTAGTCAGACGTTTGTTTTTATGCAAAGGTTAACGTTGTTTGCTGGCTGTTCGTGGCTATAATGTTACAGCTTGTCTGTAGCCTGCTGACCGCTAGCTCTCTGTGTTTTCCTCACATTGAGATCTGATTTATAAACGTTAATTATGAACAATGCCGATGAGCTCAGGTAGCTTGCTAACTTGCGCAAACATCTGTCTGTGCCAGGTTTCTTGAGACCGCGTCCAGTCGAGAATTTGTCAACATCAACATAGCTGAAAGTAGCCAGTACAAAAGAACAAGATGCATATATTTACACATAGTGTTATATATTTTTTATTTAGTCATCCTTTCTTAAATTGCGATTACTCAAGAAAGTATATCTGCTTTTTACCAGCGGGGCTTACCCTGTCACTATATCCACTCAAGTTGCCAGGCAGAACAGGCAAATATACATAGGACATCTTATTTTAAATATATGCCTGCCGACTCGTCTGTCAACAGCAATATTGAGATAATTTATTTTAATGTCGCAGAAAAGGGGTCACATTTGGGAATTACAGCATTCAGTTAACATTGCATTATATATAACAGGAATGATACACTTGGGATGACCAACCAACTCAGTTTCTGCCAATAAAATCTAACTTACGCAACAGAACGCTGTTACTCAACGGTAAGGTTTGTGCAGCCTTGGCTTAACCCTCCTGTTATGTTTAACTTTAGGGAACAGCAATAATGTTCCCGGGTCAAATTGACCCGGTGCATGTTTCACCATCTGAAAGTAGTTTAAAAATATATTTTTCTCCATAAACATTATCTTTAGCTCAATTAATATCAATTAAATTAATATTTAGTGTAATCAAGTTTTTCACCTCTTACAGATCAAGGTTTACTGATGAGAATCAATTCATTTTCCATTAAAAAAATAATTTTCAAACTGTTTTTTTCTGTACACTGGCAAAAATTTGTCATTCACCACATATACTTCAACACATTCTTATTTTATTGGGTTTTTTTCCAACATTTTTGAAATAGTTTCTGTTATGGGGGCATGTTGATTAATTCAAACAATACATCTCTTCTGTTAGGTGTCAAACTGTCCCTTTAAATTCTAATATACATGTTAAAACTACATTGAATTTTTTACAATGTTTACAACAGGAAACCTGAACAAGAGAGAACAATTTGTGTGTGTGTGTGTGTGTGTGTGTGTGTGTGTGTGTGTGTGTGTGTGTGTGTGTGTGTGTGTGTGTGTGTGTGTGTGTGAGTGTCTATGAAGCACATGAGAGGCAGTAGGTCACCACATGTTTTGTGCAAATTAATGTTTTGCACATGAAGCATGGTGCTCCTCCAATAGGCTTACCAGTGTAAACCTGCATGTTCAATGCAATGCAATGCAATGTTCAAGCTGCCCAGATCTTTATGCCATATTTTGCTGGCTTTGAAGGCATGTATTACCTAAAGGGGCAGCGACCTCTGAATGCCACCAGGCTTTCATCCGTGGTAACATTAGGACCTGAGTTATAGAGTAGTAGCAGCCACTCTACCCACTTGTCCCACACTGTCCTAATAGCTGCCAGCTTATCTCTCTCCCGTCTGCCAGCTCGTTTCTCCCGATTATCAAACCTGATGATCCTTGAGAAAATATGTAAGATCTCCAAAGACATGGTGGCTCGGAATATGGCCCTGCCTGTCTCTGCATCCCACAGGCTGGCTGTCGATTCACCTTTGGACTTATAAACCCCAGCCAGGATGAGAAGCCCCAAATAAGCATGTAAGTGCTTATTGTCCAGTTCTCTCCACTCCTGCCCAAAAACACGCCTCCCATCTAAATTTGTCATTTCTGGAACAATTTTCTGGATTGAATCAGGAATGACCAACTCAAAAGCAGATTTTATATCCGTGACAAGTCACTGCCATCCTAGTGGGCCCTGGCGCTGCCTTTATTATGTTTGCAGCTGATGTTGTTCCCTGACGCCTGTTCGGGGGTGAGAACCATTCTATTTGACCATTTTTTGATATGAATGACTTTCTTGAAACTTCCTCCTCTACTTCACTATCCTGACCAAAGATGTGTTCCAGAGCCTCCTGGGCTGTCATATTGAGCCTCTCTTCTGCTCATACTGCTCATCTTTTCAACCTCTGAGAGAGTACAGAGGCGTAATGTTGGTAGGACTGCATGCATGGGCCCTTTTATATGTTGCCCATCCTCCCTGAGTGTGGGCGGAGTTTTCCCATTCTCATCTTAGGTAGAATAATATTTGATACATTTCGCATTTTCCCTGCAGAAAGTGAGGGAAGGGGTGTGTGTGTGTGTGTGTGTGTGTGCGCGTGTGCAGGTGTGTGTGTGCATGTGATTGTGTGTGTGGTTGGGTTGTCTCTGATATTGGAAAAGAAAACAAGTCAGTTTTGGTCTAAATTTGATAATTTTAGCCTTTATCCTCCATTATCACTGCCGGGTCAAATTGACCCGAACAGTATGTGTGTAATATAAACATGCAGGGGGGGTTGCAAACACGTTAAATTAGTAATTTTTCATTTACATGTTCATTACAGTAATTAAGCCCAGCAGAAAAGGTTTCATGCTCCAAACATTTTTTTTCTATTTTTCCTGGATTTTTAAACTTTGAAACGGGTCAGTTTGATCCAGGCAGCCAACCATGAGTCAGGGAGCGTCTTTTGGATGAAACGCAAGACTTGCGTGGTTGATTTAAAGGGCAGTGGCGTAAAGCAGCTTTAGAATGCTGGTGAAGTCATCCAGTAGGGAGAATTTCCTGCTTAGTGAAAGGGAGGAATAGTGAAAGGGAGGAATATTTGTAATTGCAGTGATAAACTGCAGGACTACTTTTTTGGCTCTTGGTTTCTGGCAGAGTTGGTACAAAAACAGCCTGTGTTGAGTTCTGGTTCCCGGTGACCTGTGTTGAGTTGTGTTTCCCGGTGACCTTGACCCGGTGAAGTGCTTGACTGCATCTGACTTTGGTTTCCTTCTATAACAGCCAGATATTTTGAATGGCTTGCGAGTTTCTATTAAGTCGGTTGGTGTCCCTTTAATGGTGATAGTGAGGAAGATCACGTTTATCATTGTAAGTTAGACTGTGTTTATCTTTTGAAGGGTCAGCATGTCCAACCAGAACAGAACAGACCCCAGGTGGATGGGGGACCTGGCCTGTCAGGGATTAGCCTATGATGTTCTCTTTTGCTTTCTGTAAACCAGCAGGGCTTACTGTAAAATAGATAACAATCTCAATGGGAATCACCTGGTTAAATAAAGGAGAAATAAAATAAATTAAAAAAAAAAACTGTGTCACTATATCCACTCAAGTTGCCAGGCAGAACGGGGAAATATGTGGGATGAGTAATTCAGCCTGTGATGGGCTCTTACTGGCGTTCATCAATCCGAAGCTGCTGTTTCACTGCCCGCTTGCGTGTTTTATGTTTTTTATCTCTGACGCTCCTTGCCGTGCCTTCCTCCATAGTGCAAGCTGTTTTTCCTTAAAAAGGTGAGCCGCCCGCATGCTTGTGGGCAGAGCTCACGGGATAGAAATACACCGCGGGGCTCCTGGCTTGTGTGGGTTCTCTGTTTTACAAGGCAGGTCCAGAACTGGCCATATGGACCTAATTCGTGAAATGTTTAAAACCTTCTCTGTGAAACGCAGAGCCAGAGAGAGCTCAATAATATAACTTGTGTTGCTCATTTTTGATGACACATTATTGGTTGTATAAACTTAATGGTAGCTATACAAATTTGTATTAATTCTCGGTCATTTGTAACTGTGAACCCCTTTGGGAAAAAGATGTAAGTGTTTACTTGTTTGTTATCCCATGAATATTTCTACAGACATTTTAATGCATTTTACACACTCCCATGTCTTTCCTCTTGTCTCATTGCTATAGGGCTATTTTCCTTCTTTTTTTTTTTAACCACTCAGAAGCACTCTGTTTTTCAAAAGCAGTTTCATGCACTCTCTCTAAATCACTGAAACAGGGAATGTACAAAACAGACGTGTTTGAAACCGCTTTAGCACGCCACCATTCTTTTGGACAGGTCATGTGCCTAATATCAGAAAGATCTACGTAAATATTTGTCAATAATTCCCTGGCTGGTTTTCCAGGAAAGCTCTGGAATCTGGGGGAGAGATTAGTCTTAGTCAGGGAGACAGGTTAAGCAGAAAAAAACCTCAGAATTATCCTTGTGCAGAGAGGTACAGTCAGAGGATTGGAATTTCAGAAGTGGACAAAGGCTGCCAGGTCATTATTGGGAGTAATGGTGTTTTTTTTTAATCTTTTTTATTCAAAGCCAGGTTATGTCCTCGACTGGAAAGTGCTACCAGCTGTATTTTAAGATCTACCAGTTGCCATCCATGGTATCCCAAGTGTAGGACACCAGGGGTGTAGGGAGCTAGGGGTGTACAATACCAGGGGCTTAGGATACTAGGGTGGCATAGGATACCATGGCGTAGGGTGCCCCGGGCGTAGGGTGCTAGGGGCATAGGGTGCCCCAGGTATAGGGTGCCAGGGGCATAGGGTGCCCCAGGTGTAGGGTGCCAGGGGTGTAGGGTGCCCCAGGTATAGGGTGCCAGGGGCATAGGGTGCCCCAGGTGTAGGGTGCCAGGGGCATAGGGTGCCCCAGGTGTAGGGTGCCAGGGGCGTAGGGTGCCCCAGGTGTAGGGTGCCAGGGGCGTAGGGTGCCAGGGGCGTAGGGTGCCCCAGGTGTAGGGTGCCAGGGGCCTAGGGTGCCCCAGGTATAGGGTGCCCCAGGCATAGGGTGCCAGGGGTGTAGGGTGCCCCAGGTGTAGGGTGCCAGGGGCGTAGGGTGCCCCAGGTATAGGGTGCCCCAGGCATAGGGTGCCAGGGGTGTAGGGTGCCAGGGGGAGCATAGGATGCCTGGGGCTTACAACTCCAGCGGCATGAGTGTCCATTGGGCCTGGGGGTTTACCTTCTCGTCAACGGAAGTGTACTCCTCTACAGACTAAATGACAGGACATTTCAACACTGCATTCCCCACTCTCCCAGGCTAGCTAGAACAGTGGGCAACATCTGGCCTTGCTCCCAGCGAAACATCTCGCCGAAGTGAACTTAGGAATCGTTCCAAAAATATGTCTCGTTGGCAGTGCTGAGTGACAGTCCATGTCTGGCACACGTCTAATGGATTGGGCGCAAATTCCTGTCGTGTTTTATCTTCCTGTCACTTCATGCCCTCGCTGTGAGGATGACCTGCTTGTTTGAGAGGTTGAGAAGCCCGCGGTCTCTTTCTGCAAAGCAATTCACTTACAGCCTGTCTTTGCTCGAGTGTCTCTGTGCGTCGGCGCACGTTTCCGTCCGAATCGAGCACTTTCGTTATCGAAGCCGTTGTAGTGGAAGAAACCGATGAGGAATGGTACTTGTAGGGGCAGACTTCAGCGGTAACAAGCCTGCGTTTTTTTTCAGTCCGTGTAGCTTGGGCTATGTTTCGTGTGAGAGATCCCGGAGTATTTCCAGGGTGGTTGGAGAACGTTGGCTGGTGAATTGGGATTGAAGAGTCCCTCCCTTGGACGGCTGCTCAGCTGCATTTTTGTGGTCTTGGCCTGGATTCATGCCTCCCCTCCCCCTTTTCTTTTTTGTTTTGTTACCCAAACTGAATCTGGGGTGTGCATAGGCACGAACAAAGATTTTCTGTAATGAGCACTACGGAAGTAGGTCCGCATTTTCGTTGAAATGTCCGCGAAAGAATTTTGAGACGGCTACGCAATTTGCCAGACGGTGCCAACGTTTTTGTGATTAAGGGCTCTTCTCAATGTTTCTTTTGAGGATGAAGCTTAGAAACTGGGACAGTTGGCCTGGATCGTTTTGAACGCTGCCAAGTATAGGCGTTGTTTTCTTAGGTTGGGCCAGAGGCCACACTGGAGGAAATAAAAGTTCCAGCTTTTCGTTTTCTTAGCATTAAAACGTATGGAACAAAGCCGATGATTCTGCCTTCCAGGTCATCTTTGAGTTTACATGACTCAGGCACACATTTAGCCTACATTTCTTCGTCCTCTTTCACCGAATTGAAAAGGCGGATTGACAAATGCCTCTGCAGAGACATCTTTAGAAACTGCTGTAGTAAGATATTTCTCTGGCAACAGCCTTGTTTTGCATCGAAGGAGAAGGTTCGCGGTTGAGCTACAACGATTGCTCATGCCTCTGAAAACGCTTCGCATTGTTTACTCAACCGGACGAGTCGCCCGGATAATGTTTTATGAAGGTACAACAATGCAAAGGCCAAAGGTCTGTGTTTACAGAACAGGAAGGGACCAACCGATAGCGATTTGTTTTATGTTTTGGCATTGGAGCCTGGTGACCTGTCTGTTCTCCTCTCAAAGAGGATTCTGGAAAATAATTACTCTGTTTATTGCTTTGGGCGGGGACTGCTCAGGCCTCATCCCTCATTGCTGCAAGGCAAGGTTAGGTGGGTGAATGCATTGGCGTTTCTCATACGCCGGTGATCTTCATTCCTGGTCCCGGAGAGCTGCAGGCTCTGCTGGTTTTTGTTGGTACTCGGCACTTCATTGATCAACTAAAGCGCCCTGTGGCGTAGTGTTTGACTTAGTCTAATCGACTGTAAGTCGCTTTGAATAAAAGCGCCGGCCAAATGACATGTAATAATACTGTAAAGCAGTCGATTACCCAGAACTCACCTCACCTGATTTCTTGGGTCTAAGTAAGTTGCTGATATTTAGGCAGGAACAGAAACCCAGTGCTAGGTGTGAAGGATCACTGTCATAGCGGATTACCCAGTGCACTGGTACATTACCGACTGAACATCAGTGTCCAATATATGGTTTTATGTCCAATATCTGGTTTTATGCAGGACCAGTCCACACACTGAACATGCCGTTAGCCTACAAACTATAATTCTGTACGCTTATCGTCAATCCATCTGCATGCGTACTATCCATCCTTTTGCATGAACATGCATATTAAACGGATTAATATCCCGACGGGACGAGATGACGTTGGAAGCGAGTGACTATAGGTGAAGCTGGGTGTGTGTCTCTCATGGGCGAAACTAGGTTAGTGGATCTGCTACTCCATTAGGTGCACCCCTTGTATACATTTTTGTCAGAATTAGGTGAGGTACTTAACTAAAACATCTGTGACCCGTTGAATCCCTTTTATCATGGCAGACCACTCCCATCACACTGCTAAGATGGCAGTGTTTCTATAAAATAGGCCAGGCCATATAGTAACCAGAAAAATGGGAATGTTTATTGGATTTTAGCCTACTTTTTCACAAAAGCTCCAGAAAGCTTATTTTAAGCCCTCTAGACTCAGGCGCATAGTAAATATCCAGGGCATTTATTGAGCATTTTCAGATCCCGCTGTGTTCTTCACTGTCAGCTGCAGAATCGCTAGGCCGCTGTCTGTGTTCCACCACAAGCAATCAATCAAAAACACATTGTACATGTACTGTAAGTGAGTCATGAATGTAATCTCACACAGTTGTATATTGATACTGTACTGATGCCCAGCAGTGTGAATCAGGTGAATCAGACACATTGGCTGATTTATCGCGAGAGGTAATTGAAAATCTGAAGTTTGCGGTAAACGTATCGCCTCAAAGCAAGCTGCCCTCCACATTCCAGGCCTTTATGGAGGCAAAGTTGCTTAGATAGCAGAATGTTTCATATGAGGAGGGAGACGGGGTTGTTTTGGTAGACACAAGAGGACAGGTCTGTGGGAACCATGCGAGGTAGGAACTCAGCCATGGGAACCTGGAGCCCGGCCTGTTGAGGATGTCGTCTTCCAGCCTTCCCACACTGTGACAGTTTCCTATCTGCTGTCCAGGACTGAGCACCACTCAAGCTGTGTGATAACAGCCTGTGCCTGCCTCCTCTGTGTCTGCCTGCCTCCTCTGTCTGCCTCCTCTGTGTCTGCCTCCTCTGTGTCTGCCTCCTCTGTGTCTGCCTCCTCTGTGTCTGCCTCCTCTGTGTCTGCCTCCTCTGTGTCTGCCTCCTCTGTGTCTGCCTCCTCTGTGTCTGCCTCCTCTGTGTCTGCCTCCTCTGTTTCTGCCTCCTCTGTTTCTGCCTCCTCTGTTTCTGCCTCCTCTGTTTCTGCCTCCTCTGTCTGCCTCCTCTGTCTGCCTCCTCTGTCTGCCTCCTCTGTCTGCCTCCTCTGTCTGCCTTCTCTGTTTCTGCCTCCTCTGTCTCTGTCTGCCTTCTCTGTCTCCTCTGTCTCCTCTGTCTCTGCCTCCTCTGTGTCTGCCTGCCTCTGTGGTCTGCGTCCCCGTCAGGCAGTGCTGAAGACGCCTCGGAGAGCCCCGCAGGACCCCAGCGTGATCTTAAAGTGGCCCTGTGGCGCCAGGCCTCCTGTGAGGTGGGGAGACCGAGTGGTGTGGGGCTGGGGAAAGTAGAACAGTGGAAGGGGGTGGGGTGGAGGGGTGGGGGGCTTTGTGGTCAGATGCAGCATTCCACGGATGGAGCTCCACTTCCCATACGGGCACGGTCAGAATTCAATCGCTTTCCCAGGTCTTTACGCCGCTTATCCCAGTACCCCTCTCCCTCCCTCCCTCCCTCCCTCTCCCTCCCTGTTTAACTTGCGTGCGGAGCTACTGTAATTCATATCATTTACAAGATTATTTCGTCACGTTGGCAAATCATGGAGAATGCGGGAAAAGAATGCCAGAACCACAGCAGCGGCCCTGTGTTAAGGGTTTTTCCACATGGGTTTGAGCTGGGAGAAAGTTTGCTTCTGATTTTTCAGAGTAATCACAACTCTGAAGCTTTCAAAACCTGCCCCCCCCGAGCAGCAATTTCTCTTAGTGTAAACTTAGTGGTGGTGTTTCTCATGCTTTTGGCCAGTTGGTAGTTCCATTTGAACTGTTTCTCTGGACAGATGGTGTACGAGCTGAACTTCATGAAAACGTAGTTGTCTCGGAATTTTGCCCCCCCCCTCCCCGTTGGTGCAGTTTTGCCAGTTTTCCCATTGGAGTTCAGCTTGGCAAAAAATACACTGCTTTAGACCAGGAGCTATCTGCTCACTAGCTAAATGTGTTCTGCAGCCACCTGCTGCATGGTGTAATCGCACAGGAATCCACTGTTCTGAGGGACCTGATCTGTCAACATTTGCGTTGAGAACAGTAATGTTAAATGTTGAAGTAAGCTTCTGGTCTGGTAGTTGCGCTGACGTTCTGCAATTCTGGAGATAGTGTGCCTTTCTTGACATGAATAGGTGGACAATCTATTCTTTCACACAAACACAGTCATTGAAATTTGGGCTTACTGGCAGGGGGATGGCAGGCTTTTGGCTGGAATGTCTTTGCACTTGCTGGAGTTCATTATTCCATTGATCTTGCACGTGACAAATAGATGTGGAACAACCAATTGAACCGCCATATTTCACAGGTAGGCACAATGTCCATTGTCTTTGGCCAACCACACGGTACCAGCTGATCTGCTTCTCTTGTACTATGTGGCCTCTGGTGTGGGGAATCTGTCAGTAGCTCTTGTGTGAGTGCATCAGAGTGCACATAATTGGCTAGTGTGAGGACCAGTGTGGGTGCAGGTTTTCATTCCAACCAAGCAGTTACACACCTGGTTCTACCAATCCAGAAGGGCTCAGTGTGGGTGCAGGTTTTAATTCCAACCAAGCAGTTACACACCTGGTTCTACCAATCTCAACCACTAGAGTCTATGCTAAGAACCTGGTTAGCAGAATTAGGTGTGAAACAAAGGCCTGCACCCACACCGGCCCTCTCTGGGGAAGATTGAGAGCCCCTCGTTTATGTGGGACCGGAATATTTTTAACGGCGGTTCAGATGTTTATTTTAACGTGACCCTCTGCTGTGATTATAGAGCCGTTTGGGAGAGCGGAGTAGAGGAGGGAAAGCGTGCGGGTTAGCGCTATTTTCAGTGCTGGGTTAGCGGGATTGCCGGCCGTCGGCGGGCGTCGTTCACCGCGAGGTCGGTTGCGCCGCGGTCGCACCGGCGAGGAGCAGCCACGGACCGGCCCGCCCCTTTCCCAGGCCTGCGCCACCGCGCGCCGCTCCAGCTCCCAGCCCCGCGAGCGATATCCCCGCGCAGCCAGGAAGCGGTCGCTCCGGGCTTCCTGTCCCGGGACTGCTCGTTCCCCGGGGCGCTTTCCCAGAGAGCTTCCAGCCGGCCGCGGTCTTCGGGCTTGCTGTAATGGGTCTGCGTCGTCAGCACCTCTGCGCATGTCTCTACGTCGGCCGGGTCTGCGTCTCAGAGAGCTCTTTTGTCTTCAAGAGCTCTGCGCTCAGTGCAAAAAAAAAAGCCTGTCTTAACTAATGTTTTAGTCTTATAATGAGACTTAACACCTTTTTTTTTTTTTCCCTCATGTTGAAAATATTTGCTTGTTTTAAATTACTGTCTGTCTGACAAGTGAACATTTCTCACCCCGTTGGCAGATTGGCTTGAAATTCGTCAAACTGTCATCTCATTGGCAATATCTTGGTCTTTTTTATTTTGGGGAAAAAAATTAAATGATAGAAATAAAATCTTTAAATATAAAAATATAAAACTAAAATGCTTGTTGAGATAATTTCTTGGTTTTGGCAGTGCACGTGTCCACGGTGGTTCGGTTTGCTTCTCCAAGAGCTCTGGCTCATGTCCCCGTCAGTTGGGTTCCTTCCAGTGTTTTGTGCCATCCGAGCAGGTTCTGTTTAACTAGGCCAGATGTGTCCGGGTCTAGGACATAACCGCTGTAACGCATCTGAGCCCCGCCAGCCAGGTGTGTGGGTGCTAATCCTGGCGGTATGCGTGTCTGGGCTGCTCCACCGCCGAGGGCTTAAGAGGCCCAGGGTGGAGCTGACCACATCCTGCTGCTCCACTCCACCAGCCCCTCACTGTTCTTCCACTGACCCCGCCATCTGTGTCTCTGTGGCTTCAACCTCCAGTGAGTGGGGGAAAAGGACACGCCCGTCGCTTAAATCCGAGCTTCTGCTGTCCGCTTCTCGTTCTTCTGCTCATCTTTTCTTTTCTTTTTTTTTAAACATGAGGACATGTTTTTTTGTGATGGGGCCCAATTTTAAATGGCTTTTTAAGTGGAAGTTTGAGGGATGAAAAGTAGCACAAGCTACCCAAACCACCTGCGTGCTTTCATTTTAGCGCGGCGGGAATGGAATATTCTGGCAGGGCGGTGGCAACCCAGTGCTACAGATTTTGTTGAGGAAATTAAATCTATTTTGGACTTGTTTTCTTAGCCTGTGTTATTTCAGCCTTGCTTTTTTTCATGCAATTAAATACTCCCTGCTGTACCATAGGCATACTATGTAGGCATATGCCAAAAAATGTATATAGAGGGTGTGAGCCATTTAGAAATGCCTGGAATAATTAATATCTGTCTTGCTTTGTGCTAGTGGTGTTGTCACATTGTGAGTACTCTCCTGTGGAAAGGACAGAAGACAGATGGTATCTGAGCTGTTACCACTTGGAACTTATTATTATTTGGTCTTAACGGCTGTTATTGCATCAGTGTCTGAGTGAGTTACGATCCACATTTTAACTGCCCCCCCCCCCCTTCAATTTTTAATGACCATTTCTTCACTATGACCAGTGAATTTGATGATCACGTTTGGATGCTGCCAGTTGTTGTTAAACTGGATGTGCAAGGCAACTTTATTTTTGGGAGTATTGTCGCCCGAGCACAGTGCAACAAGAAAGTAGTAGGCTTGCTACTTTGGGTAAATTATAAACTATCCCTGCTATTGGTGAACATACCACAGTCATACCTGCCCTGTGAAAGGACACATTTTCCTTGTAAATGTCACTTCAAGTTGGAGCCTTACTTTAATGTAATTACAAGCTGGACAGTGATGAACTTCATTATGTGTAGAAGTCACACTTGAGAACTTAATTCCTCTGTGTGTCTGGGTAACTCACTCTCTCTTTGGCTTTCAGTGTTTTCGTTTTTTTTTGGCACAAAATTTTGGTTCCTGTCATTCAGAGAGCTCGTGCATTGGTCCAAATCTGGCTGCCCACCTACGGTGTGGCTTTTAAGAAGCCACAGGGGAGGAGGTGAAGAGCAGGGTGCAGAACTAGGCCTTTTAAACATCAGGTTAGGTACCCAGGTGTTACCGTTTTACCTACATGCAAGGTACTAACGTGCTTCAATTATTACACATCTAGCCAGTGATGATGGTAATTAACTCATATTTGTGGTAAAATTACAGCTTGTGTCTACTGTAAGAGTATGCTAGGCCTAACTTCAGGCCTGAATTGTCCACACAAAAAAAAACAGCTGAGGTTACCAAAAGGAACAAACTTGCTAAACTATGCTTGCAAAGAAAGAAAAACAAATTCTGCATTCATTTAAGTCAAAGGGTAGCTTGGAATTCAGACGATAGCAAAGCTACTGCATAGCTTACTGCAACAAAGTAGTGAAAAACATGTACTGGAAAACTTTTTTTTTTTTTTCTGTCAATTCCTTTGTAAATACCTTTACTCTATTTGTGCCAAATTACTCCATTCTTGCTTCAGTGTTCAGGGCTTTGTGGTCTCCTCCACAGTCAAAGCCCTGAGCCAGGATGAATCAAAACCACAAGAAACCATGACCCAGAAATGCTTGTTTTTCCATATTTACCAAAAGGAAAAGCATATTTTGTCTTCTTCCTGGTTCTCCAGTCCAACTAGTGAACATTTCCCTGCAGTGTGGCAGTGAGTTTATGGGCCATTGAACTGTCGTCTACTCCCTCCTCCTCCTCCTCTCTTGTCCCTGAAAACAGTGCTTCTTTTTTTCAGTTCTCTGGTTGTGTTTTTGTTTACTGTACCACCCCCACCCTCCCCAAACACATGTTTCTGCTCACTGTGTTCCTCTGAAGAATGCGTGGTGTGTCAATGTGAAGTTCCTGGCCTTGTTTTCACTGAGCCACTTTCTGCACTGTTTTTGTTTTTGTGTTTTTGGCCTTGAAGGAAAGGTGTATGTGCGTGCATGCTTGTGTGTGCGTGCGTGTCTGTGTGTGCGTGCCTGCCTGCGTGTCTGTGTGTGCCTGCGTGTCTGTGTGTGCCTGTGTTGTGTTTGTGTGCATATGCCTGTGTGTATGTGTTTGTTTTTGTATGTGTGCATGTGTGTGTGCGCGTGTGTGCGTTTGTGTGTTTGTGTGTGTGTATGTGTTTGTGTGTGTCCCTGTGTGTGTGTGCGTGCATATGAATATGCCTGTGTGTATGTGTATGTGTGTGTGTGTGTGTGTGTGTGTGCATATGCATATGCATATGCCTGTGTGTATGTGTATGTGTGTGTGTATGTGTGTGTGTGTGTGTGTGTGCGCATATGCATATGCCTGTGTGTGTGTGTATGTGTGTGTATGTGTGTGTGTGAGTGTGTGTGAGTGTGTGTGAGTGTGTGTGAGTGTGTGTGAGTGTGTGTGAGTGTGTGTGAGTGTGTGTGAGTGTGTGAGTGTGTGTGAGTGTGTGAGTGTGTGAGTGTGTGTGACTGTGTGAGTGTGTGAGTGTGTGAGTGTGTGAGTGTGTGAATGTGAGTGTGAGTGTGTGTATATGTGTGTGTTTGTGTGTGTGTGTATGTATTTATGTGTGTGTGTGTGTGTCCCTGTGTGTGTGTGTGCATATGCCTGTGTGTATGTGTTTATGTGTGTGTGTGTCCCTGCCTCACCTCCCAGGTCTTGCAGGTTGTCTCCGCACCTCGTGGTGACAGTTGAGGTCGACGGCCCTGCAGCTGCGACAAATGGTCAGCGTGTCCTGAGTGTGGGAGAAGATGGCCGTCCGGCCCAGCTGCACATCTCTCTGGCGGAACGGTGCTCCTCATTAAGTCTCATTAAAGTTCTCAGCCCGGAGGGCTCCCAGAGGGCTGCCCGTGTGTTCCAAAACACGGAAAAACCGACTCAGAAAATGGCTTTCTGGACTTTTGGAACTACAGTTTAAAAACGTGTTTTTATTCTCGGATTTTTTCATTCTATAATGCTGGGTAACTCGACGAACTTAAGGGATTTCGTGTTCACCTTGATGCAGCCTGACAACATTACATTACGTTACATTAAAGGCATTTAGCGGACGCTCTTATCCAGAGCGACTTACGGCAAAGTCTACTTCACGCGTACTTCGGCATACTGTTTTGTCACGTGGGTTGGTTTGACTGAAGTAGAACTGGGTCAAATACGCGATTGTTTTGGACTCAAATACATACTTTTACCTCCAAGCTTATCTGATTGAAACCTCGGACATACTCTTAAAGACGCCTTTCGGTCGTCTTGGTTGGCTCGGTTGCACCAGACGAGATCAGTCGAGCACAGAAAAATATTTGAATCCAAAGCAATTGCGTATTTGACCAAGGTGTGGCCTGAACTCGAGCTGACCCCATGACCCAGTTTAGGCTAGGTTGCTGAATAGCCCAGTATAGGCTTGGTTGCTGAATGGCCCAGTTTAGGCTAGGTTGCTGACTTACCCAGTTTAGGCTAGGTTGCTGAATGACCCAGTTTAGGCTAGGTTGCTGAATGACCCAGTTTAGGCTAGGTTGCTGAATGACCCGGTTTAGGCTAGGTTGCTGAATGACCCAGTTTAGGCTAGGTTGCTGAATAACCCAGTTTAGGCTAGGTTGCTGAATGACCCAGTTTAGGCTAGGTTGCTGAATGACCCAGTTTAGGCTAGGTTGCTGAATGACCCAGTTTAGGCTAGGTTGCTGAATGACCCAGTTTAGGCTAGGTTGCTGAATGGCCCAGTTTAGGCTAAGTTGCTGAATGGCCCAGTTTAGGCTTGGTTGCTGAATGACCCAGTTTAGGCTAGGTTGCTGAATGACCCAGTTTAGGCTAGGTTGCTGAATGACCCAGTTTAGGCTAGGTTGCTGAATGACCCAGTTTAGGCTAGGTTGCTGAATGACCCAGTTTAGGCTAGGTTGCTGAATGACCCAGTTTAGGCTAGGTTGCTGAATGGCCCAGTTTAGGCTAGGTTGCTGAATGACCCAGTTTAGGCTAGGTTGCTGAATGACCCAGTTTAGGCTAGGTTGCTGAATGACCCAGTTTAGGCTAGGTTGCTGAATGACCCAGTATAGGCTAGGTTGCTGAATGGCCCAGTATAGGCTTGGTTGCTGTGCATCATCTCAGAGCGGACCATGCTTGTGTTGTCTGCGGATGCGGTTGGTTCACCCGTACCCTTCCCGGGGAGGGGACGGTGTGAATGTGGCTCGAAGTGAACACACAGCCCCCAGTGGGGGGCTCTAGGGCAGGGGGAGCTGCCATAGACACACAGCCTGTCGGAGCTGAGGTGACACACGTGTTTGTGCAGCTGCTCACCTGCAGTCTGTCTCCTCCACGCATGTCCATCTCAGCCGATCAGGGTCTATCACACTCTTAGAAATTAAGGTACGAAAAGTGCCTGAAAATGTACAAATGCTTGTCGCTGGGGCGGTACCTAATAGGCTAGGTGCATAAGATTGTACCCCTAGCCAGGAATATATGATTCAATTGTACCTTTTTTTACTTACTAAAACATACTAAACATACTAATTTGTACTCCAAGAGAATATTACTGTACTTCCAGGGTACATGTGGGAAATTTGCTCCTCGAGGAACAAAAATGCACCTCCGCTGTCACTTTATTTCTGAGAGTGCATTTTCAGGTCAGTTTCGCGTCCGTGGTGCGATGGTAGTCACGATCAGCCAACCGCAGACCGCCTTCCATTCATTGGCTGTCATCCATCCAGCGCTGGAAGTCTGCGAGCACTACACAGAAATGTGCACGGTACATTTAAGAGTCGGCGGATATACACAGGGAATCCCTGAGGGCGGAATCGAGAGTTGTCCAGACACGACAGACACAAATGATCCTTCTTTCTCTCAGTGCAGTCCCGATTTTTTTTTTTTCTTCTGTTGAACTTTCAACATCAACATTGGCAATATTGAGTACCTAAGACTGCGCTACTCAACTCTACGTCCTGCGTGCGCTACACCACCTGATTTCACTCATTGTTTTACCTGCTCGGTTCAGATAGTAAGTGTAGCACGCGGTTGAAGCAAATGCGTGGAGACACTGACCCGCAGGACGTGGACCACTGATCTAAGAACTAGCATGTGTCTAGCCTTATCGTACAGTACAAACTATGATCAGGAAACACTTGTGACTTCCAAGTTCCAAATGGCCGATTTCCTGCTAATTGGCACTAATTAGCTCAGGAGGTAAGAGCGGTTGTCTGGAGACTTTGTGGGGGACATTGTTTGTGTGTGTCTGACACCTAACCCCCAATTGCTTCCAACGAGCTGGTTGGTGCCTTGGGTGACATTGTCGTTGGCGTGTGAATGGGTGAATAAGAGGGATTATTTGCGAAGCACTTTGGATAAAATCCCTATCTTAATGCAGTCCATTTACTTGCATGACCCACAAAATTGCATCTTGTCACTGTAATCTTTGATTTACTGTGTTGACTGCTTCATCCCGCTTGTAAGAAAGGGAGTGCGTTCACATTTCGACGTGCGCTGTTTTTGATAAAAATGTGCATGCACGCTGGAGGCGGACAACAAATAACCGTGGCAACGGCCAAATTCATTCATTTCTCGCCGTTAATGGGAAACACATCTAGGCCGTTTCCTTGATGTGTTGAGCATTGAAGAATTAGTGCTTCGCTCTGCTTTGAACCTCAGCCCTGGCCTTGCCCTTTCTGTGGAAAAAAAAAGAAAACGGCTCCTAAAATGAAACGTTTTAACGAAAAACAGGGTTTTTTTTTAACCGTGCATTCTTCGGTGCTGATGCGTTCCTTTCTCAAGGCAGGGTCCGAGCTGCACGCACATGCATAGCTGCCTGCTCCTTTGGTAGAGAGGTGGGCAAAAGTCTCAGCGTAGATTCAGCTAACAAGAGTGTATGAGTCCAACCGGGGCCATACACACTCACCGAGCACTTTATTAGGTATTTATTAGACTTATGTTTTAGACTTCTGCTGTGGCCTTGCACTTAGAGTTATGATGCGTTGTGTGCTCAGAGACACTCTTCTGCACACCACTGTTGTAATGTGTGGTTGTTTTTGCGTTACTGTCGCCTTCCTGTCAGCTTTGACCAGTCTGGCCCTTCTCCTCTGACTTCTCTCATTAACAAGGCATTTCTGTCTGCAGAACTGCTGCTCCCTGGATAAAATAAAAAAAAATTAAAAAAACATTTTTTGCACCATTCTTTGCAAACTCTAGACTCTAGACTGTTGTATCTGAAAAGAGATTAGCAGTTTCTGAGACACTCAAACCACCCTGTCACCAACAATCATTCCATGGTCAAAGTCGCTTGGATCACATTTTTTCCCCATTCTGATGGTTGATGTGAACATCAACTGAAGCTCCAGACCTGTATCTACATTATTGTATGCATTGCACTGCTGCCACACAATTGGCTGATTAGATAATCGCATCTTTAATTGAATGATTGATTGACAGTACTCAGATTGCTCTAAAATTTGTTTTGCATCATCATTAGCAGGTGTAATATAGTAGAAATGTCCCTAACAAAGTGCTCAGTGAGTGTATGTGTGATCGTATGGAATAGCGCTGTGGTATGGAGTGAGCAACATAAATGGAAAGAGGAGGGAAAATGAAGTCGTTGGACTCTTCATCTCTCCCAGGGACTCTCCCACACCCTGGATGAGAGAAGGAAGGGACAGGCAAAGATGGCCTCTTTGGCCTGTATTGCCTGTGTCGAAACCAAACACCAGTGTGGATGAGGCTGTCTTTGGCACAGCTTACAGGGGGAAGACAATGGACTGGAAATGGAGAGCTCTGTTGGGTAATTAGTGAGAGATTTTTGTAGTCCGATGTAGGCTGTTGTCTAAACTGTAGTGTGTGGATCGCAGTAATTCATAATGCCCAGCCTTAGACGCATTACGTACATGAGCTATGGACACCTGATCTACAGTCTGAGATGTCCAGAGGTGATCTCATTCATCCATAAATCAGAAGTAATTTGGCACAAACGTTCCCTGGAAGAGGTTGTTTTGCATGTGTTATGCACCAGATATGAATATATCCATGGTAATAAAACCCGTGACTGACTCCAATGAATCGAAGAGGCCCAAAAACTTAGCCCAGGGGTGTCAAACTCCAGTCCTGGTAGGCTGCAGTGTTTTTGCTATTTTTCAGCACGAGAGATGCATTTCAATGTCTTTAATTGGCTAAAGAGTCCACACACCTTGTTCTCAAGGTCTTAATTGGCTGCTGATTGAAAGGAAACCACAAATACCTGCAGACACTGCGGCCCTCTAGGACTGGAGTTTGACACCCCTGCCTTAGCCGATAGGGCAAAGAGCTTTGTTCTGTTAGTTTTTGTTGTTAAGTGTGCCCTTCCTCTCCCCTGCATGCTGTTATTTGCGAGCTGTGAGGCTGTTGGGTGAATTTGGGCTGAGGTGTCCTTTATTTAACCGGGCCTCTTTCTGCTGCGCGCTGCTTCCTGACCTGTTCGGCCCTTTGAGACGGAGGATGGCAGAGCCACGGTTTACTGTCCCTGCACCTGTGTGGGGTGTTGGGTGTGAGTGTGAGTGTGAGTGTGAGTGTGTGTGTGTGTGTGTGTGTGTGTGTGTGTGTGTGGTGGGAGGTTTGGGACAGAGGGCCGTTGTGTTGGCGTGTGAGCGGCCAGTGTGAGCGCGCTCAGAAGAACGTCTTTGTGTGACAGCAGCTGAGTCGTTCACATGCACACGAGCACGTCCTCCGAACGCTCGGGCGATGTCCTCGTAAAACCCAGAAATGTGCTCACAAACCAGTGTCCCCACAAACCAGTGTCCCCGCAAACCAGTGTCCCCGCAAACCAGTGTCCCCGCAAACCACTGTCCCCGCAAGCCAGTGTCCCCGCAAGCCAGTGTCCCCGCATCACCAATGTCCCCGCAGGACCAATGTCCCCGCAAGACCAATGTCCCCGCAAGACCAATGTCCCCGCAAGACCAATGTCCCCATAAAACAATGTCCCCGCAAAACAATGTCCTCACAAATTCTAAAGAATTCAGGGGTGAATTCTTAACAAGTGTTTTTAAGTCTTGTATTGAGACTTCATATCCACTTTTTTTCGAGCTAATATTTTCTCAAGTAGATGTTTTTGCTGGGCAAGTGAAAATGTCTTACCCCATTGGCAAATCTTGAAATGAGAACTGTCACCTCATTGGCAATCTTTCTGTTTTATTTGGGAAAAAAAGTAGTAGAAATGAGACTTAAGCCAAAATATAAGACTTACTTGTTAAGATTGACTAATTATTTTGGTTTTTGCAAGTGTTCACACTAAAGGAACAATGTTTTAAAAAATGCAGAAGCAATAATAATAGTGCTAGCAACTGCAGTCAGTCGCACACCACTTCTAGATCCTTGGATACTGGTCCTATTTCTGGCAGTTTTCTGTTATACATTAGTAATGTCTGGGCCTCATCAATCTTTTTCAGACATGTGTGATCTGTCAGGCAAATCCCTTCTTTTCTTTTGCCATGATCCTACTCCGAGAACTGTAAGATTGGTCTTCCAGAAACAAACAAAAAGTAGGTCTGTTTTCTTTTCATAAATTAGGTTATTCATTGTAATTATGCTGTCATTCCAAATTTGCCTTGAGTTATTTTTCTTACAGTGATTCTCATTCATGTCGAAAACCAAGTTTTCAATTATTTGTTTTGTATAATTTGGTGATTTTATAGTTTATGGCTGTCTGTTTGCGTGCACTGTTGTGTTCTACTTTGAAGCAAACGACAGTAGTCTGCCTGCGTGTAACTTCGTTACTCCAGCTCGAGTGTATCTAATAACATTAGCAGAGTTTATCTGGCCTGCCCTGGTCACGGAGGGGGAGGGGGAGGGGGTGGGGCCTCAGGGCGTCTTCCTGTTTACCCCAGATTTCAGAACGTGTCACGTCAGCTGACGTAATCCAGGCGTGAGCTGGGGTTGACGAGAGCACATCTAGGGCGGCCTTTGAGCAGAGTTTGCCTTTTAGAACAAGGACAACACGAGGCTGGCCTGCCCTAAAAGAAAGAAAGAAAAAGGTATTTACGAGTGCAAAAGCAAAACCAGGCTGGTGCTTTTCAGGAAATTCCTGTACTGCATGACCAGACGATATTTCATCTTTTTTTTCTTTCTCTCTTCTTCCTTCTCCACCCCCCACCGCACTCACTCCCCACGGCCATTTCCTGACAAACAGAGCGAGCATTTGAAATATAATCCTTTATTTCTCTGCCGTCTTCTCTCGGAGGAGCAGATGGGAAGTGGAGGGCCGGGATTGGCTGAGGCCGTGGGGCTGCTGGGGGAGCCGTGGCTTACCCCCGGTTTGAGTCTGTAGTGCCGGGATGGAGACGGGGCGAGTCTCCTGGCTGTATCGTGGTCCTCCTCGTTAACTGTCACCAGGCCGTCCACATTACATTACATTACATTTCATTTAATTTCATTTCATTACATTAATGGCATTTGGCAGCGACATAGTTGATTAGACTAAGCAGGAGAGAATCCTCCCCTGGATGCAGGGTTAAGGGCCTGTGGCCTGCCTCCGGAACTGGCTGTGTGCGCTTCTTCACTTTAACAGCAAATGCCTGTTGTTTTTACCATTTTAAATGCAGAGGTGAACACTCTCAGAAATAAGATTAACAGTGAAGGTATACTTTTGTTCTTCAGATTTCCCATGCAGACAGGCAGACAGGCAGACAGACAGGCAGACGGACAGCATAAAAGCTGTAAATAAACATATATTTAGACCAGACCAACACAGCCATATTAAATACAGGGGTGTATCTCTAACTGTAAGAATTGACTAGGTTTAAAGCTAGTCACCCTCAACAAAAGCTTGTTTTGAGCGAGTATATAATCTGAAGTGTAATGCCTGCATTTCTAAAGCCGGGGAGAAAAGTTGCATAGAGTTGCACATTCCTGGTGCCTGTATTTGGGGTTAGCATCTGGACAGCAGGCTTCTGGGTTGGAGGAGGAGTGGGAGAAGAAGAGGAATGGTTTTCTCTCCTCTCGCCCACGTTACCCGTGCTTGTGCCGGCAGATAGCTTGTTTTCGGTGACAGTGCCGGAAATGTCCGTGTGTCGTACATACGTGCTTCTCGCCAGCTCCTGGCGCCGGGACAGAGCACAGAGTGCCACCCAAATTCGCTGACCCTCCAACGACCCCTCTTCAGCTTTCTGCCCTGTCAAGTGATCCAAACTCAGTTTAGCCAACCCTAATCTGTGCCTCTAAACCGGTCATTTTCATTCTCGGAGAGCCACGGGGTCTGCTGGTTTATGTTTTCACCTTAATATCAGCAACTGATATTAAGCAGACCCCTGGCTCTCCAGGATTGAAGATGACTGTGTGTCATCTTCATTCCTCAGCCACAAAACTTTGTGTCAGAATGTCGATACCAAGATTTCTCAGTTTTGCACATTGACTGTACAGGTGAACACCCTCTTGTAGGACACTCAGGAGTTGACTGAGGCTAGTCTGATGCTGTATGCGTTAACCCTCTAACGTGTAAGTTCTGTGTTCTCAACTGATATGACGATCACTGCCGGTAGCAATGGAGCTGACTTCGAATCTAGAACTCTGACTTCGAATTTTATAAAACCATTCTAAAAAAAAAGGGTTATACACGGTGGTATTTCCATTGGCCGAATCGTCTTATAATAATTGGGATGCAGAGTCTCCTATTTCAAAGGCCTCCCTCCGTGGGGGAATTTCCAGGAAAAACTGACCGAGGGTCAGATGTTTATAAACAAAAGCGAAGCTTTGGGGCGGCGTGCGATCCAGCCTCCAGTGAGGCAGGAATGCTAACAGCGAGTGTTTTTGCGGGTTTCTGTTCGGGGGCCAGAACAGAGAGGGGCCCTTGCGGCTCGTCTCGAGTGTGTGTTTCTGCGCCTTTCGCTCTCCTTCCTTCCCCTCGGATACGAGCGTGCGCGGAGAGCGTCACCGTCGAAGCGGCGCTTCGAACGCTGGCCACAGCGGGACGGGTCCTAATGCTTTCGGCATGAGCGAGAGACGGGGGCGCTAGGAGCGCCGTCCTGGGAGCGCGCACGCACCCTTTCGCCCCTCTCCGCGCGGGACTCCGGCCCCACGAAGCCCGGAGATAACGCCGTCTCCAATCGGCAGGACGCGTGTGTGTTTTAATCGTGTTTGTGGTATTTGTGCGCGTTGGCTCATTTCTGGGGCGTGTGGAGAGGGACAACAAGGCAAACGTTCCCCGTTCTTTAGAACGGCGCGCATTATAAACACGGCCCTGTTCTGTTGACTAGCGGTTCTCAGTGAGCCGCCTACGCTTTGGAGAGCCCAGCGCAGTGTTAACGCTGCGCTGGCCTGAGGGGTAGAGGAGGGGGGCGGTCTGGTCTCCAATCCAGCGTGGAGCTTGTTGCCGGAAAAAAAAACAGTAACTGGAGACGGGGTGGGCGGGCTCTGTGAGAGAGAGAGAGAGAGAGGGAGGGAGGGAGAGAGGGAGAGAGAGAGTGGAGAGCGAGCGGGCAGAGCGAGCGGGCAGAGCGGGGATCAGTGTTGTTTCTCTGACCGGTCTCTGTGGCGGGGGATGGATGTTCCCGCAGCCGGGCTGCAGCTGAAGCGTGTGTCTGTGGCTCACAGGACTCTGGCTGCCCCCGGCCCCCCCCAGCACGCGCTGACGCAGACGGGAGGACCGGAGAATGGCCACCGACACGCTGCCCGAACCGGGCAGGCTGGACCGCAGCGGGAGCTTCTTCAAGGTGAGGGGTCTCTCTCTGTCGCTCTCTCTGTCGCTCTCTCTCTCTCTCTCTCTCTCTCTCTCTCTCTCTCTCTCTCTCTCTCTCTCTCTCTCTCTCTCTCTCTGCCTGCCTGTCTGCCTGTCTGTCTGTCTCAGTCGGTTAGTCCGTTTCCTGCTGCTGTTCGTCTTCACATGCACAGCTGCTGCCTCTCACTCTGTCTCACACGCACTCACACGCACGCACACACACACGCACACACGCACACACACACACACACACACACACACACCCTCTCTCTCAGACACACAGACACACACTCAGACACATACACACACACTCAGACACACACACTCAGACACAGAGGACGCAGAGGGAGGAAAAAGTGAGCAGCAGTTCTGGTCAGCACTTTCACAGCCGTTAGAGATATCAGATGTCGCCTGCTGCTGGTCTGGCCGTTCTGAGCGCCACCGTTTAAATCACAGAGAACCTCATCTATTCACCCGGGTTCAGCAAGCACAGAGAACCTCATCTATTCACCCGGGTTTAGCAAGCACAGAGAACCTCATCTATTCACCCGGGTTCAGCAAGCACAGAGAACCTGATCTATTCACCCGGGTTCAGCAAGCACAGAGAACCTCATCTATTCACCCGGGTTCAGCAAGCACAGAGAACCTCATCTATTCACCCGGGTTCAGCAAGCACAGAGAACCTCATCTATTCACCCGGGTTCAGCAAGCACAGAGAACCTGATCTATTCACCCGGGTTCAGCAAGCACAGAGAACCTCATCTATTCACCCGGGTTCAGCAAGCAGGGCATTTCCTCTTTAAATGTATATTTAAATGTAAATTTATCCTCAATTAACAGTATTTTTCTCTCACGTTATTTATTCGTAGGAAAAAGTAAGACAATAACCCCTTTCTTTCGGGACAAAACGGGTCAGGGGCTAGGACAGAGCTACTGAACTCCACGTCCTGCGGGCCGCAGTGTCTGCAGGTATTTGCTCCAACCGTGCAAATCTCCCATCAGGTGGTGTAGCGCACGGTTGAAGCAAATGCCTGCAGACACTGCAGCCTGCAGGACGCAGAGTTGAGTAGCACTGGGCTAGGATAACCGTTGGGCTATGTTACGAGTTGTGTCAGGATTCTCTGTCGGTCAGTTAACTGATTTTATCCTCATTCAGCCTCTCTATCGCTCTCTATTTCTCTCTCCCTCTCTCTCTGTGTCATGTTTTTGTAGTCCTCCTCTCAGGCGTAATATTCGCTGTCCCATGCGGTCACACTCACGTGTCAAATCAAGGTGGCATTTAAGCGGCCTGATTTCACGCTTTATCAGACAGCTGGAGACTTCCTGTCTTAACACAGCTGAGGTCACACGTTAGCGGGGTAAGAGTTGAGCCTGGCCCTACTTGTTTAAGACTTTAGACATCGTCACAAAAAAGTGTTCGCCTGCAACTGCTCATTTACGTTCGCTGTATTTTTCACACACTGCCCACTCACGAGAAAACCCCAAGTCTGTTTCAACCGAGATTCTTCCGGAAAGGATTCCTACTCTCGCAGGGTAATTTCCAAGCGACAAGTCCTCTCCCACACCCACACCCACTTTGACACAGCACATCCAGGAGAAATGTTCGTTTTGAACACAGCGTCTGAATATTGCTGTTTTGCAGGTTGAGGGCTGCAATCAGAGGCACTCAGTGGTGCCGCGATACACTGTGATTCAGGAGTTAAAATCGCTGAGAGCTCACAATGACTTACAGAGGCACAAATTAAGGCCGTTAAATTGCTGGTTTCTCAAAAGTTTGGCGTGTAATTACTGATCTGGCACTGAAGTGTGCAGATCTCCGCATCTTAACCCTGCACAGCAAGACTTGTGAGTCTGTGGGCTGGCTATCTCCTGATAGGCCCTTTAACCCTTTGAAGAGCGGGCGTTCTGGAATGTTTATTCAAAGTTCTAAGTTCATGTTCTAGAACTTCACTGCTTTCAATGACCAGTAGTGTTTGTGACATCAGCATTAGAATGTTCACCCTGCTGTACGATCCAGCTATGCCAGCCTGACCGCTTTGAAAATTGAGCTGGTCAAACTGGTCATAATCTGGTCTAGCTGGGTATCAGCTGGTCAACCAGCAAGGCCAAGCCGCTCATAGCGCTGATCTAGCAGGATCTGGCGGGGTCTGGCCTGGTCAACCAGCTAGTGCTGGTAGCTTGTCTGAGCTGTTAGCTGGTCAGCCATATTTGTGATCTCACAACCTCAAAGGGTTAAAGATACTTAGTTTGATCAGTGGCCAGAGTCTTTCTCTGTCACAGGCACTTGATGAACTGTATTTACATAGCAAACGCCCTGAATAATAATGTCTGTTCTGATGCCTCATTGGTCCTTTGAAGCTAACCACAGCTCAAAAATTGTGAGAGTAAGCAGATTGTTTTATGTTTGTTTGTGTTTCTCCCCCCTCAATCAGTGTGTGACTCAAAGCTCCATGCTGCATGTCAGGGCATATCTGCTGTGGGAATTAGATACAAAAGGAAGTGGTTTCAGTTCCATTTCTGGGACCTGTAGTCTTAGACAATAGATCAAACATGGCCGTCACCTTTAATCTAAACGCTGTTCTATGTGAGTGCGGAGGAGGCAATCGCAAGCCTGTGTCTGTAATTTGGGTAGTCGACTCAAACTCACTTTCACGGCTCACTGTTTTCCTGTTGTGCGCGATACCTTCTTATATTACATACAATCCGCTTCTACAGTTGGCTGTTTTCAGAAGCAATTCAGAAGTGAAATGAGTTGGAGCAAAGTAGCGGTTGATTGACAGGGTGGATGGCCAGTCCCAGGCTTGGGTGAACCGGATCCAGGGAGGCACCGAGAGAGACAGAACAGGGAGAGATGGGATATTTACCTCATTCCTGGAGGACAAAGCAGCGATTGAGAGTCGCACAGCGCTTGGGCACTGTGGCCAGCTCCTCTACTGGGGCAGACAGTGCCAGTGTGGGGCTGTGTCTCTCTCGGTCTCTCTGTTTCCACCTCTCTCTCCCACTCTCTCTGTATCCATCTCCCTCCTTCTCTCCTTACTCTGTCTCCGTATCTCTCCATCTCTCCATCTCTCCATCTCTCCCTCTCTCCCTCTCCCTCTCTCCCTCTCTCCCTCCCTCCCTCCCTCTCTCTCTCTCTCTCTCTCTCTCTCTCTCTCTCTCTCTCTCTCTCTCTCTCGCTCTCTGTCTCTCTCTCTGTCTCTCTCTCTCTCTCTCTCTCTCTCTCTCTCTCTCTCTCTCTCTCTCTCTCTCAGTGAAAGCTCATAGTTTCCTGTTGACCACAAGCTCTGCAGGCCTTTAATGGCGGCTGGACTCCGAGGCCCTCACCTCTCACTAATGACTTCTCTTCCTGGAGCCGTTCTCCCTCAGGAAACCGCCGCTTCAGACAGGACTTGTTTTTTTTAGGGTCTGCCAGTCTTAACGAGCATCAGACTCTCTATATAAAAATCATTTGAGTGGAAAAGGCGCCCGTGTTTATTTTACCATCTGAAATCTGGGTTCCAGTCTGACCGCCTACCGTGGTCCCTCCCTCCCTCCCTCCAGACTGAATGTGATCATTTCCTTTCAGTTTATGTGCCTCTCTCTCTCTCTCCCTCCCAGTTTTTCTCTCTCTTTCTCTCCCTTCCTCCCTCTCTTTCCCTTCTCTCCCTCCCTCCATATATGTCGGTATTGACACAGGGGCCTGGTTGTTTTCGGGTCCATCACAGTGCCCTCGCAGGGCTGTCCCGCCCCACCCAGCGGCCCCGTCGTGCCAGCGTGAGCTGGGCCACGGCCCCGCTCTCTCCCTCTGATCTCTGAGGGGAAGTTTTCACTGGAGCGCTTTTCTGACCGCACCTCCGCTCTCTCCGGTCAGTGCTGCCACAGCGCGAGCCTTGGCCCGGGACCCTGATGAGGCGTGACTACCGCTGTCCGGCCCCGGGGCCGCCGCCAGCCGCCGTTAGGCTGGAGCGCTGAGCGCATCGGGCTCACCGTGTATGTGTCTGAAGGTCATGACTTCGACTGCTTTCCTTCTGTGAAGAGGAGGTTTTTGGAATGTTGGAATCTTTTTCGCCCAAGATTCTAAGTCAGTGTTGTAGAACTCCATTGCCCTCAGTTACCTGCAGTGATTGTGACATCAGCATGTCGGAATGGTTCATTCACATATTTGTGAATTTTTATTTATTCATTTATCTGACGCTTTGTCCAAAGAGACTTACAGTTGATTAGACTAAGCTGGAGACAGTCCCCCCCTGGAGCAATGTGAGGTTAAGGGCCTTGCTCAAGGGCCCAACAGCTGTGCGGTGAGCTGACACCTCACACCTTGAAAGGTTAAAGTTTGTTACCAGAATCTCCCTCTCATCAGCTGTATTTACATAGCGAACTCGCTTGAACACAATGCACTTGTACTGACGCCTCATGGGTTCTTAGAAACCAAGTTTTGAAATCAAACTTTTGCGTCGGCTCACAGTATGTCTCGGCCCGCTTGAAGGGTCACGACTCGACCGTTCAGCCAAAGTGCAGGCTGTCAGCGGCCAAGCCACTCATGCCTGTGTGATTGAGGAGAGGGGTGATTGGCAGAGGTGTCCCGGTATCCGTGCGGTTTCTGAACTTTTTCTGGCGCTCGAGGGGAGCAGGAAAGGGAGGCAGGGGGGGGGGGTGCAGCTGGGTAATTTGGGGTTAGTTAAATAAGTGTCCCATAGAGACTTGCCTGGGGAAAAGCCCTGACTCAGGAGAAACGGAGAGGGGCTTATTTTTGTTCTCTTGTTTCTTCCTTTCGAGAAATGCTTTGGAACCGCCTTCACAATAAGAGCCACGCTCTGACGGCTGGCTGTGGGGCCGGCTGTTACGAACGTTTCCGCCATCATGAAGGAAGTGGTTTTATTAGGGAAAGGCCGCTCAGACCGGTTTTAATCAGACGTTTGGTGAAATGTTTTGGCCATTGTACCAGGAATAGTGTCCCTGCTAACCGCAGCTGTTCCGGATTGGCATGGCAGTAAGGGGAAGTTTTCAGGTTTTGATCACTTAAAGACACCGTACAGGACAGTGTGAAACACACACTGAGCTCCTGGGATACTCTACACAGGGCAGTACAGTGTGAAAGACAGGTTTAGCTCCTGGGATACTCCGCACAGGGCAGTACAGTGTGAAAGACAGGTTTAGCTCCTGGGATACTCCGCACAGGGCAGTACAGTGTGAGTGACAGGTTTAGCTCCTGGGATACTCCGCACAGGGCAGTACAGTGTGAAAGACAGGTTTAGCTCCTGGGATACTCCACACAGGGCAGTACAGTGTGAAAGACAGGTTTAGCTCCTGGGATACTCCACACAGGGCAGTACAGTGTGAAAGACAGGTTTAGCTCCTGGGATACTCCACACAGGGAAGTACAGTGTGAAAGACAGGTTTAGCTCCTGGGATACTCCGCACAGGGCAGTACAGTGTGAAAGACAGGTTTAGCTCCTGGGATACTCCGCACAGGGCAGTACGAGGCTGAAGTGTTGTTCCGGTAATCATCTCTTCCCTACCCACAGGTATTCTACTGAGAGGTGTTGGAAATCTTTCCTGCCGGCTGCCAGATAAGGGTTTTATTAATCGTATTTATTCATGTTTTAGTAGTGTGTTGCGGTAATCTCTTGGCACACTTTAGGTTTGGACTTTTTGGGTGTTTTTATAAGGTCCCTGTTTTATATGTCCTGTTCTGTGTTGATATTTTTAATTGTGTGCTGCTCAAGACAAATCAGTCCATCTGTGGGGATTAGTAAAGTACTCTGCCTATCTGTCTGTTTCTCTGTCTGTCTGTCAGTATTTTCCACTTGAGAGAATGAAAATAGGATCTTTTGTCTTATTGCAAGTGTATCTGTCTATCTCTACCTATCTACCTATCTTTACCTATCTCTACCTATCTCTACCTATCTTTACCTATCTCTACCTATCTTTACCTATCTTTACCTATCTCTGCCTATCTCTGCCTATCTCTGCCTATCTCTGCCTATCTGTCTGATGTTGTTGTGGGACAGAAGAGATATGTCTTAGAGTGAACTGTGAACTGTCTCACTTCATTGGCAACATTTTTGTCTTATTTTGCAAAACAATAATAGAAGTACAATTTCAAGTATAATTATAAGACTAAAATTCTTGTTGAGATTGATGCACTACAAAAACCAAAAAATAAGTCCTTCTCCTTCTGTTGAATCAGCAGGGAGTCCACACCACACGCCCATAGTAAACAGTGTGGTGAAACTTGGCCATATAGGAGCCGATGTTCGGTGTGTCAAAGGTTGCCCTCTGCTGGCCGCTGCGGTCACTGCAGCTGAGGGCCGCCAGGCTAGGAGATCCCACTAAGGGGGAGAGATCCTGCCACGGGCCAGGAGAGCCAACTGAGGGTGAGAGATCTCTCCACAGGCCAAGAGATCCCTCTGAGGGGGAGAGATCCCTTCACAGGCCAAGAGATCCCTCTGAGGGGGAGAGATCCCTCCACAGGCTGGGAGATCCTGGCGCTTAATTAACGAGGCAGGGGTTCTGGATGCTGAAGCGAGCCCACTGATTCTGCCGGGTGCCTCTGACACCATCCCAATCTGAGCGGGGCGTGGAGTCTCTTTGATCGCACACGCTGTGCAGAGTGTGTGGACCCCGCTGCAGTACTTATCACCACATCCCCCTCCAGCACTGAGCTGTGGACCGTATAAGACACATCTGCTCGTTCTGTTCAAACGTTCCCAGAGAAACACACCCCTCCTAATTACTGTCAGGGCGCGAGGACTGAACTCAGCTTGTGTGTGTGCCTGTGTGTGCGCATCTGTGCGTATGTGTGGGTGTGCACGCACATGCGTGTGTCTGTGTCTGTGTGTGGTGTGTGCGTGTGTCTGCGTGTCTGTCTGTGTGTCTTTTTATGTGCCTATGGTGTGTGTGTCTGTGTCTGTCTGTGTGTGGTGTGCGTGTGTGTATATTTGTCTGTGCCTGTCTGTGTCTGTCTGTGTGTGTGTGTGTGCGCGCGCACGTGTGTATATATGTGCCCGCATACACAGTAATCTCTGCGATTACTTGTTACGGATCCTCTGTAATCTGTCCAACTACTCTGTCACACTTCCTGTGAAGCTTCAGAAGAATGCCCGACCCACCGGAGTCATTTGCTGAATGGTCTTTTTGCCTGAATGTTGGTGAAAGGATGCAAATTGAACCAACATGCCTGGCTGTCAGGCAGAAAGGGCTCCAAAGTGTGGCTTCACCCCGTTTGACTGAAAATCCTTCTCGCGTGCATCTGCTTGTGTTCAATGTTACTGAGATTTACGCAAGGAGGGCTGCGTATAAACCACAATGGAGAGTGATCTTTTCTTCATGTTTTTAAGAGCCTTCATGAGTCTCTTTGAAATCGCATTGGGAGGCATCTGATTGCTAAAGAAATGTAGTCTCTTGGTCCTTTATCAATGGTGATTTCTGCGATGTGCCTGCCTGAATAGTTGGCTAATAACAGTCTCTGGTTTTTAAGTATTTAAGTCTTGAGTTCTTTTAATAGGGCTAAATTCTCACTCCGTAAAACAGGGCTCTGTCTTCAGGACTCCCTGCTGGTGATGTCCCTGGGTGATCTGGGCAGAGACTGAGCTGCTGACGCTCAGGCGTGTCCAGGCCGGAGTCTCGCAGAGACGGGATCAAAGCTGGGTCACGGTTCTTATCGTCCCCTGTTTACCACGGAGGATGTTTGTGTTGGCGGCGCGGGGCGATTACGGCGTTATCGGCGATTGAGCTGGGTTTAGGCCGCTGTTTTCGTTTCCTAAACTGAGGGCTTAGGGCCTGTGCGCGCTCTTCTTCCTGTTTCTCCATCTCTTTCTGTTTCTCCGCCCTCCCTCTGGTTTTTCTTTTCTTTTCCTGAAAATGGGAAGTGGTTCCTTGCGGGTGACGGAGGCAGGGAACAGGAAGCTGACGAACGTTTTCCTCAGCTCCCCGAGCCTCAGCGGATGTGCCGATCGCATCCTGGTGTGCTCCCCCCTCCCTCTCCCTCCCTCTCCCTCCCTCCCTCCCTACACTGTTGGTTCATGTGTGTGTGCGCTCCTCACGCCTGTCGTTATTCTCTCTCTCACTCCCCGTCTCGATGCTGTTTTTCTCCCGAAGCTGATCGACACGTTCGCCCTGGAGATCGGAGAACTGAAGCAGGAGATGGTGCAGACGGCCGCGCCCTCGGAGAGAGGTCCGGACGCCGAGGTGCTGCAGGGGTGAGTCCTCGGCCCCCCGCCGAATCTGCGCCGCTCCACCGAGCACGCCCTGTGCCCCCGGAGGTGCCCCTGAGCACCTCCACTCCAAACCCACACACGTTTACGCTGTGTGAAGGGATGCTAATTCTGCTAGCTTTTCCTCTCTCTGAGGCCTACGTCGTAGCCTGACGCACATCTCCCCAGAAATGTAACTACGTGCCGTAGCCTCTGCGTAGCCTACGCCGTCGGGAACACGGCTACGCGTAGGCTACGCCATAGCCTCTGCGTAGATTCGACGCAGAAGTATAAATCTTTAGACTATGCCCTCATAGCACAAGTCATGACATACAGTGGTTAGCATCGGGTGCTAATTGATAAGAATTTGCCCGTCGCCATGACACTGATTGTGTGTAGAGGGACAGTACAACTGAGCCATTTCTGAGGTGTGGAGTGGCTAGATTAAACTAGGATCGCTGATAGACGTGAGACGCAACACGCGTGTGTTACCGTTTCAGTCCTCTGCATGCCAGTCATCACTGGTACCAACAGAAACTAAGTTCACCGTGAGTCACTAGGCTTTGCGCAAGGCTGAAACTGATAAGTCATAACAAAGCGTGGCCGCTTTCGTGGATCCCATTGAGGAGTAATGTATTTTTACTCCAGAGGAACATTCTCTGAACACAGCTACTCTAAAGTCGATTGGTACATTTGTGTCACACATTTGTGTTTCTGTTTCTGTTTCTCTTTTCTGTCTGTTATACTGGATACTGGCACTCAACCGCTCGCTCCCTCCGTCATGAAAAGCAGGGAAAATCAAGGTGTAAGGAACGGCGTGTTAGGAATCGGTTTTTCTGACTAGGGACGCATTAAGGACAGATAAGCCCGGGACATTATCATGTAGACATAACAAAAAACACATTGAAAAACATACTTATTCCATTTGGTATTTACAAAAGCATTCCATCAAAAGCAACCTTTTGGAGGTGTTTTGTGTGCACGGTTTAAGCGATGGCGTTGATATAGGTTTTAGATTTCTGCCCTTGACGCTTTCCTGTACATTTACAAAGCCATTTCTTGATTCCAGGGAAGACTGCGGTCATCGGTGGTCATATAGTATTGCAACACTGATTCCGATACTGATCTCATGTTTACACTTTACTGTATATTGCGTCAGGCACAGTGTGTGTGTGTGGGTGGCAGATGTGATAACTAGGAGAGTGGAGGCAGTTTGTAAACTGTGTTTTTCTGGGGTATCTTGGAGAGTGGAGACAGCGGTGTGTAAACTGTGTTTTGGTGGGATATCTTGCAGAGTGGAGACAGTGGTTTGTAAACTGTTTTGTTGGGATATCTTGGTGAGTGGAGACAGCGGTTTGTAATGTGTGTGTTGTTGGTGTGTCTGGATATGGGAGAGTGGAGCCAGTGGCAGTTTGTAAAGTGTGTTTTTGTGCTCCTGGATTGAGGCCTCTCGCTCTGTGGGGGGGGGGGGGGGGGGGGGGGTTGTGTTTGTTTTGAGCGCTTCCTCTGGGGGACATTACACTCCCCGCTTTTCCTAAACATTTGAATGCTCGGAACTGCAGCGGACTGCTTCAGTTTGGCAAGCTAGCTCTACGATTCAGTCCTCGTTTTCAATATCAGTTCTGCAACTGGGATAATTTAACCACCCTAAGTCATTCGTTCTTGAATTTAAAAAGGTAAAAATATGGACTGTATACAGTGTTTTTTCCTATATTATTGGGTTCTTTTTTGATACTGGTGTGTTCTTTTTACCATCTGTTACCTACAGTTACTCAGTCAACCCTGAATTGAAGTCTTATTTCTCTTTAGCCTTCCAGGGTAACAATGCTAACATAGTGTCAAACAAGGTTGAGCTGTAATTAAACCATGTTACTTTTGGGGGGGGTGAGCCCTGTAAGCAGTTTGTAGTTTTGGCCCTGTGACGGTACATTTTGGTGTAAAACTGACCACACAGTGTAGAAATAAGATAAGTATTGTGTAGGTATAGGGTCTGTGTTACATTCTTCTATACAATATGGCTTTTGGCTGTCATTTATATGTACACTAAAGTAATGCAGTATAAACAATTGGAGTGGTCCAGACGTAGCCACATGTTGGTAGACTAAGCTGCCTTGGAAATAGCGTGTTTATGTTTTAGTTTCGTTTATCAGTTTACAGAGACTACTTCCTGTTATCATCCAAAGAGACGTTTCTTTGAGGTCATTCGCAATGTCTGGCAGTTGGGTTTATTCCCATGGAGGGCCTCCTATAGATCTCCAACCAGATAAGGGCCTTCCTTGTCCTGTCCTCCTTCCTACTGTCTATGGGTTTGAGATGCTTGTCCTCTCTCTCTCTCTCTTTGCTGACAGCCGACTGTAAAACTTAAATTTCCTCAAATGCATCAGTTTAGAAAAACAATCAGGAGTATGATGCTGAATGTCTTGAAAGAAAATCTCAAGAAAGGATAGTTAGAAAAATGCGTGTGTGGTGTGTGTGTGTGTTGTAATGTTAGCAAATTTTAGCTTTGCTGGTTAATTCAATTATCTCTAATGATCCAAGTCATTTATTTTCTCTATTCAAAGCCATGAACCATGAACTTCTTTTTTTTTTTTTCTTCTTTCTTTAATTGATGTTATTGTTGAATTCTTTGGCAAACCGCAGCACTTCACAGCCAGACACATTCACTAACAGAGCTCAGCGAGATGGTGTAATTGAGTTTTTTTGGCCGCACCAGCTTTAGGACCAACAGGGGGAGACATTGCACGTTTG
>NC_083761.1:8102762-8187762 GCF_963514075.1 Conger conger
TCGCCCTCCCCTCTTTCCCTTATCTCTTCCTCTCCCTCCCCCTCTCTCCCTCCTCTCTCTCTCCCTCTCCCTCCCTCTCCCTCCCTCTCTCTCTCTCTTTCTCTCTCTCCTCTCCCTCCCTCTTTCTCTCTCTATTTCTCTCTCTCTCCCTCTCTCTCTCCCTCTCTCTCTCTCCCCTCCCTCCCTCTTTCTCTATTTCTCTCTTTCTCCCTCTCTCTCCCTCTCTCTCTCCCTCCCTCCCTCCCTCTTTCTCTCTCTATTTCTCTGTCTCTCACTGTCCCCTCTCTCCCTCCACTCTCTCTCTCTCTCTCTCTCTCTCTCTCTCTCTCCCCCTCTCCTCTCTCTCTCCCCCCTCCTCCTCCCTCCCTCTCCCTCTCTCTGCAGGTTGGAGGGAGAGGTGAGCGGCGTGTACCCTGCAGTCCCCCCCCTGCACGGGGTCGTCGGGAGCGAGGGATTCTGGGTACGACTCTCTGCGCAGACGCATGAGTGTGCTGGACCGGCTGACGCAGACGCACCCCGTCTGGCTGCTGCTGTCGCTTAGCGACGAGGAGGCCGCGCGGATCCTGCTGCAGAGACCCGCCGGGGGTGAGAGAGCCGCGCCCGAAACGCTCATAATCATAACACTCATAATCATAATTATCATCATAATAATAATCATAATCAGAAAAATAATAATAATAATCATCATCATCATCCTCAAAATAATAACCATCATCATCCTCAAATAATAACCATCATCATCCTAAAAATAATAACCATCATCGTAATAATAGTAATAATCATCATAATAATCTTCATCATAATAATCATCATCATCATAATAATAATAATCATCATCATCATCATCATCATATCGTAATAATTTGTTATTGAGCAGACGCTTTTATCCAGTGACTTAGAGTTGATTATACTAAGCAGGGGTAATCCCCCTGGAGCAATGTGGGGTTAAGGGCCCAACAGCTGGATTGATCTTATCGTGGCTACAACGGGGCTTGAACCGCCAAACTTCCGGGTCCCAGTCATGTAGCTTAGCCACTAGGCTGCAGGCTTCCCCAATAATACACCTTATTTCACCTTCTTGCATTGGGGTGTTGTGGTAGGCTACGCACTTGAGCAACTGTGTCTTGTTCCGTATGCGTATTTTCGGAGACAGTGTCCCATTGTACAGGTGCCGCACGACACCGCTCCAGTGTCCCTTTCACCCCGTCTACCCTGAAAGGGCCGTGATGCATTGTGGGATGTCCCACGTCACCATGGGGACGGTGTCGTCAGGGCGATTCAGGTGTCGGTTAACGCTGCTGGCTCGTGTTCAATAGCGTTCCTGTTCCTGCCCTTTTAACGGTTATGTAATTATAACCCTGGGGTTAAGCTTCTCACATTTAATTCTGTGCAATCGCGTGTTCTTTTAGGCTACTCGTGTAGACGGGAGTTTCATGCCACATACAGTCTAATCTTGTTTGCCCATTCCAATCTTCTAAAGCTGTTTTATAGAAAGGCTCACGTTTCTGAATCTTGAGAATTAACAGGTACTTGATGTCTTTTTCCCAGTAAACGGTAACGTTGAGGAGAAGTGTGTGTGTGTGTGTGTGAACTAAAGCGACTCTCTTGTTTAGATGTTCTTGGTGAGGAAGTCATCCAACTGCAGAGGAAGGTGCTGTCCTGCGTGTGGAGGATGGGTCTGGACCACCAGTCTGTGACTTCCCATGAAGGAGAGCCAGTACAGTACGTCATCTTTAACATCTCCCTTTAACGCTCACAGCAGGGCTCAACAAATCATGGTCCGCAAGGGCTCGGATTTGCTGGGTTTCCACCCTCCTTTTACCTGGGAGTCAGGTGTGAAGACGGTCTGGCCAACCAGTAGCACTGATTGTTCAGTTGATTAACTGGGAGAGAAAAGAAAACCGGGATTTGGATCTGAGGCCAGATTTGATGATTCCTGGCTTACAGCTTTCCATTTGCTTTCTCCGCCATTTTGAATTTCTGCTGCCTCCATATTGGCTCACAGGCTGCCGGCTGCCGGCTGCTCACTTGGACTTGGACTTGGCTCTGGCCAATGCAGAGCAGGATTGAGCCTGCATACGTACAGTACCTGCCCTCTCCTTAAGCAAACCGTGACACAGTGCCCCTGTTGGGGGCTGCTTCAGATTACCCCTTATTAATTTCCCGAGAGTTACGTGTCAGTGTTTTGACAGTGGCATTGGCCTCCAGCTCAGTGGAATGACTCAATTTCCGAGCATGCTTACTCAAGACCCTAAACTGCTCAGAGCTGGCCTCCACCACCACTCCGCTTGCATGTTGTGCCCTTTAAGGTGTGAGGTCACAAATATGCCATTAGAATGTTCTTAATTGAACATTCTAACGCTGACGCAAAAATCACTGCTGGTCACTGAAAGCGACAGAGTTCTAGAACACTCACTAAAAAAAACATTCCAAGCATTCAGCCTACTCTTCGAAGGGTTAAGGTTAGTGTAGGAACTTTGCTGTCAGAGCACTGGGGGGCACTGGGGGATTACTTCATTGGTGCACATTGCAACACGCCAGTTCTGCCTGTGGCCACAATTGGCCCCCCCAGCACCTGCAAGTCCATCTGTGGAGCTGTGCGCGAAGGTTCTCCCCCCCCCCCCCCCCCCCCCAACTGCTCCAGCCTTTCAGTCTTTCAAACTGCGGCATGATAAGAATTGCATCTGACATCACGTTCCTCGAAGGAATCAACTCGCCAAATTGAGTAAAAAAAAACCTAAAAAAGACAACCAAAAAAAACGAGTATAGCGCTTGTATTTGCTTGTAAGTCGAAGTGAAGCCCAGATGTGGACTGAATCCGGGCCAGAATGTGTCGCTCTTGGCGAGGGAGTCCTCTCTGGAATATCCTCAGAGGCTTATTCAGTCACGCTCGAGACTGTGTCAACAGAGGCTTGAGTAACTCGGGGCCGGGCCGGGTTTGGGAGCAGTGACGTCTCCCTCTCGGGGGGGGGGGGGGGTCCAGCCCGGCTGCAGGCCAGCACAGATGGGGAACGTTAACCCACTTCCAGATCCCCCCCCCGCACCCCTCCTCAAATATCAACACACAGCCTTCCGTCTGCTCCCAAAACTGGGTCACCCTGCTCCTGCAGCTCCCTCCCCCGGGGCAGACACCACACAGCGGTGGAGAGGGGGGGGTTCCAGGGCGCTACGGAAAAGAGACCTCAGATCTTTCTCTTATTTTTCTGTTGTAGGAAATAGCTTGTTTTAAGGGAACATTTCTTACCCCATTGGCATCTTGAAATGAGTCAAACTCTTGGCTATATTTTTGTATTATTTTAGCAAAAAAGTGAAAGACATAAGATTTTGAGTCTCGGTATAAGACTAAAATACTTGCTGAGATTGGCTTGTCTTTGCAGTGTATGGGGTGGAATTCAGATAGATTTTTGATTTTTAAACGGCCACCTTTCCTGAATCTTCACGATTAATAAGAAAGCAATGATTTTCACACCGTAAATCTAAGACCAGGGTTTTGTTGCCTGTGTGACATACACACGCATGACATTGCACTCGCAGAACTGATGGTATGATCGGTATGTCCAAACAATCATTTTCCCTGGGCTTTAATCTCCCACAGGACCCCACCCTATGTGTATTGAAATGATGTGTGCTCTTAATCACTTTCACACACTGAATTTAAGCGTTCTTGGTCTCTCTTCATTGTGCATTGCTCTCTTTCGTAACATTAACATTTCTCTCTTGCTTCTGTTTCTAGCGTTTTCTCTGGAAGGTTCCGGAATCAGCTTTGCCGATCTCTTCCGCCTGGTGGCCTTCTACTGCATCAGCAGGTAAGGGAGTATCAGGGCCCAAATCCCCTCATCTAAATAAAGAAATAATTTGTTATTTAGCTGATGCTTTTATCCAAAGCGATTTACTGTTGATAAGACTAACTTGGGGACATTACCCCCTGGAGCAATGCGGGGCTAAGGGCCTTATTCAAGGGCCCCACAGCTGTGTGGATCGTATCGTGGTTACACCGGGGCTTGAACTACCAACCTTCCAGGTCCCAGCCACTAGGCTACAGGCTGCCTCCTGTAGGTTGTAAGCACTGAACCGCTGGGTGCGCTGGATTGGTTCACGATGGTGTCAGTCATTTATGAGTCACCAGGAAAAGGTCACATCTTCACCTGTGGCCTATTATCAATACCTACACGTTTTGTCTCTCTCATGCAAATCTTAGGGGATTCACGCATGCTGTTATTATTGTTTTTCCGTGAAATGGGCTGACAGGTTGAGGAAGAATTTTCTGAGAATGAAATTCAGAAACGGGAAGTAGGCTGAAACTTCTGTTTATTGCAGACTTGCTCTGACAAATCAAAACGCATTCATTTCAAATGGATATAACGGCTGTAAAAGTAAACTTTAGTGGAAGGAAAGTGGCCTGTGCCATTATGTTATGTTATGTTGTGTTGTGGCAGAAGTGCACATTCACTCTGCAAATAGCTTCATACTCTGTGACTAAGTTCACCCTGTGTCCTGTGCTGCTCTGACTGCGTTGCCGTATTTAAAGTGCATTCTGATATAAACCAGCGAAAACGTGTGGGCACAAAATGGGGACTCTGATGCAAGCGGGGCCCATTTTTTAACTGAAAACACTCGCTTCTGTGTTCGGTGCGTGGCAGTCTTAAGAGCCAGACAGAAACAGAAAAAGACTTTGAACAGAAAGACTTGATAAAAGACTCTTCTTTTCTGTGCGAGCTGCGTGTATAAACTTAGAGGGACCCGCGTAATTGGGTTACGTGGGAATGGTGAAGATGCCTGACGAAGACCGAAACGACTTAACGCTGGCTCTCGGCGCGGAGTTCCGTCCCACGGTCTGTTTTGAATCCCGCTCGTGTTAGCGCTGATTACGGCTGCGACCGTGTTCTTCTTCTTTTCCTCCTCTTCATTTAGCACGGTCTGACAATGTATGCAAGAGACCACCCACTCCTAATAGCACTGAGGCCCATGTCACGTTTCCATGGTTAACACATGAACAAAAGTGACTCTAGTGAATTCAACGAAAGATTTCTAATGATCTACCGTTAACGAAATGATGAACAACTTGCCTCAAAACTATGTTTTCCTGATGGGTTGGTGCAACCTGTAGCAGAATGAAATTAATATTCCAACATGCTTGCGGAAAAGTGCTTTCGTTTAGTTGTTATTAATAGTGCGGAAGATTTTTTTTGACAACAGTACAAGGCTACTGAAATACCTGAACTCCACTGAACCCAAATCGGAACGGATTGGGAACAGCTGTTGACGGTGTGAGAGAGTTCACTGGCGTAGTGTGTAAACTGCAGCTTAGTTTGATGCAGTTTGCGCTGTGTGTTCATCTCTGTCGATCGTTAAAACAGCATGGGCCAATCCCACGCGTCAGTCATAGATGCTTGGCCACTCCCTCTCAGCACAGCCCAGGAATGTTCATCTTCGTCCAGCTGCCAGAACTTTCTCAGGGGTCTGGTCACAAGGTCGGATAGTTTTAAAATCTTTTTTTGTTTGGAAACCCATTCAGACCAAATAATGGGTTTTGGTCTGAATGGGTTTACAAACAAAAAAAAGGAGCGTGTTCCACAAAGCGGGATTACTGAGTTACTGTAGCTGGATAACTGCACCGAGTAAAACCCGGAGCTCTTTGAAAGCTCAGTGAAATCTGGAACATGGGCTGAAGTAAAAAGAGCCGGTCCTGGTTTTCCTCGACACCGTAATCCAGCTAACTCAGAAATCCTGCTTCCTGATACAAGCCCCTCCGGTCAAGTGAGTTAACCCCGCTTAAAATCATTCAAGTAAGCCTCGAGTAACAAGCAAAACCCTCCAGGACCAGGGTCTCAGCACTCTTGATTTTAGGGCTGCACTTTGGCACTCTCTCCCTCTCTCTGGCGGTGGGCCACAGTAACCACGGTAACCTCTCTCTCCCCCCGCAGGGACGTCCTGCCCTTCACTCTGAGGATTCCGGAGGCCATTGCCGCGGCGAAGACCCAGACGGACCTGGAGGAGGTGGCCCAGCTCGGAGCCGGTGAGCAAAGCGTCTCCACTGAGGAGCCGTCAGATCACAGCCCTCTGGGTCTGAAAGCTGCTGCTTCTCCACCCTCCCTTTACCTGGGAGTCAGGTGTGAAGGCAGCCTGGCCAATCAGTAGCACTAATTGCTACCAGGGACAAAGGAAAACCAGAGCCGGATTTGGATTTGAGGGTCAGATTTGATGATCGCTGTTCTACTCTGTAGACCACATTCTGACGCTGGGTGCGTGGCGATAGGTGCCACGTTCGTTATTATGTTGTATTATATCACGGTAACCTTCCGACTGCTTGACAACCGCTCTTACCTCCTGAGCTAAAGTCGCCCCAGATGTACTGGGACAGTCTGTGTACATGTAGCACTACGCGTCCACAGGCACGAACAGCCGTTTCACAATGACTTTGACTTCTGCAGTGATATCTGTCTTGGGCAATAGAGTCAGATTTAGGCACAAGGGCTGGCCAGAGTATCTCTCGCTGACCGTTCAGGCCGGAGTCACAGTTTCCTCACACCCCGGGATATAATTAGTCCAGCCTAAATTCCCCTGAGTCAGGGGTGGCAGCTCCTATCGCTGTGTGGGTGGGGAGGGTGGAAATATCACAGACTGGTATGATGGAGGAGGTCTGGTCTTCTTTACTAACATGGCACAGTCTTCCTCACTAACAAGGAGTGGTCTTCCTCACTAACATCCGCCAAGTGTGGTCTGTCCCGGTAACATCCAACAGACCATGGTCTTCCTCACTAACATCCATCAGGCCGTGGTCTTCCTCACTAACATCCATCAGACCGTGGTCTTCCTCACTAACATCCATCAGACCATGGTCTTCCTCACTAACATTCATCAGGCCGTGGTCTTCCTCACTAACATCCATCAGATCATGGTCTTCCTCACTAACATCCATCAGTCCTCACTAACATGGCGTGGTCTAATCTGTTCAGCTTATTTCTATTTATTTTTTTTGTGAGGGTATGTAAAGATTTTATGTTCCACTGCAAGGCTAAAACTCTTGATGAGATGGATTTTCGTTTGCAACACTCCCTCGGCCGAACGGGCCCCGAGCCAGGATGAGAAGCTTGTGTTTATGTGGGTGGCAGTGGGATCTATTTTAAAACACTCCATAAAGAGCGCCTCCCTCTCGGCCTTGATGTGGTTTTGATGAACGGGTGAAGCCGACGTGGAGCCAAACCGTTTTCACCCAGACAATACGGAGATTGAATCAAGGCTGCGTCGAGTTTTGAGCGGGGATCACCGTCTCCTACATGCAACGTGACACATGAAAGGTGGCGTTCATGTGAACGGATTGCGGCCCGTCACTGGGGAAAAAGTGTCACCTCCTTCAGGCTTTGAGCGGTTAACCGCCCACACGTGACGATTGATATGCATGTGCCTGTGTGTATTGTTTGAGTTCTCACTTCCTGCTTATGGAGCCGTCATAAGGAAGCAGGGCTTTGTTTGAGCAGTGGTGGAGATGAACATGGGTTCTGCCACGGAACATGGGATACCACATAACCTCTTAGATCAGGAACTTGGGCTCCAGTCCGTGTGTTGACGGTCAGAGGTGTGTGTCAGATGTGTTTTTGACACGGTTTTATTACTGAAGTGTACTTTTAAACAGTGTTTTGAACAGAACTGCCAATAGCAGTGTGAGGCATGGAGCAAAGTCCCAGCTCAGCTTATCTGGGCCCAGGAAGAGGTGGGGTGGGGTGTGGTGGGGTGGTGGTGGTGGGGGTGGCGATTCAGCCAGCAGAAGAGCCCAGCCACCCCCACCTGGCTCCCCTCCACCCCCTGGGGAGGCGTCTGCCTCCAGTGCCTGGGGTGGTATTTCTTATATATACGTACTTTATTGAACCTCAGGGGGTAATTTGTCCTCTGCATTTGACTCATCCTGGTTACTTATTTACCTGGTCACTAGTGGGCAGCGTGCAGCACCTGACACATATGGGGTTAGGGGCCTTGAGCTCAAGGGCCCAACAGCTGTGATCTCATCCTGCCTATGCTAGGGCTTGAACCACCACCCTGGTTGGGTCCCTGTCATATGCCTCAGCCACTAGACTACAGGCTGCCCCCCCTCCCCCCTCCCTCCCTGGAGCTGAGCTCTCCCCGGCCAGCTGTCACCGGGAAGATCTAAAGCCGGAAACCCCCCCCCCCCCCCCCTCCCTGACATAGCACATAGCCTGAGGTGTGTAAAAGTGCCGACTCTGTGCCTTTACCAGGAGCTGCTAACCCCACCCCTGCACTTCCCAAGGCCCTGAGCTAAGCCTGTAACTGAGGCCATTGTGTAGTCAGGAGAGGCTTTTTGAGAGGTTTTTTTTATTATTGTTTTGTGTCCTGTACCTTTTTGACAACAATGCAAGTATTTCTCCCCGCCTGAAATAGATCATCTAAAGTGATTCATTCACGGCGGTTTTTTCCCGGGTTATTCAGTTACGTCTAATGACCTTGTCATCAGCTCAATGGCTGCTGCTCTCTTGTCGTGGAGCTTTTGTGTAGCGTCGAGCGACGGATGAGTCGCCAGGAAACAATTGCGTATCGTAGAGAGAGAGAGAGAAAGAGAAAGAGAGAGGAGGATCACTAAGAAGAGGGGGAATAATGAACTGAGAGACAGGGAGAAAGAGTGAGAGAGAAGGGGAGGGAGAGAGTGGGCGGGGGGGGCGGTGTCCAGCGTTTAAAGTCCGCCCAACACCCGCCCACCCCCCCCGTGCGTGACTCACTCCGGAGTGTATGGGTGTGTGTCGGCATTTGTGTGATTCAGACTCCAGGAAAGCAGTGCTTGGCTCTTAGACTCTCGCACTGGTTAACCTCGCACTGGCTCCTCTTCAGAACCGCTCGGGGTAGCTGAAAAAGCTTTAATATCGCTTCCTCGTACGCCGGTTTACTTCTGTGGGAGGCTAACGTGAGTATGCGCTGCCGTTTTACTCAGTGTGGCATTATTTTATTTCATTAGCGGACGACCATTTCCAGAGCAACTTGCAATCACACACAAACTTTTGCTTTTGTACAGTATCCACTACATACAGCAGGATAAACAATTCATACAAAGTAAAGTGCTGGTCTTGCGAGCTGTGCTGTGTCTGAAATGCAGTAAAATATATCTCCTGGAGAAATATCTTTTTCCAGATAAAACTTCTAGACAAACTACAGTGAAAATTGTGCAAGAATAGCTTTACAGGTGGCACAGACTTATAAACATGCCTACCTACAAATTTGTGTATTTAACAGGTTTAGGAAATGCTAATAGATGTCAAAGGCTGTACTGTAAACGGAAACTTTTTTTATGAACCTCCCCTGTGGATATGCCACGTTAATAAAGGCAATTTTTTATATTTATGCTGAAGAAGACTGCCTAGATAGTTTATTTTTTATTGTCATGCGAATAGATTGATTTGATGTCTGAGATGCCGGCTATTGCTGGGTAGTGTTTCTGTGGAATCTGTGCTGACTCTCTCCCCCCCTCCTCCCTCACAGGGTTTTGGGACTCCCCCCTGTGTGCCCAGAGGAAGAGTTCGGGGTCTCTGTCCCGCACGGCGGTGCAGGGCAGCGTCCAGCTGAGACGCCAGCCGCCCCCGCCTCCAAAAAGCGCCCCCACGTCCCCTCGGCCCCGCACTCCGTCCCAGTCCAGCGGGGCGCTCTGCTTCGTGAACCCCCTGTTCCTGCAGGCCCACCGCGGCGAGGGGGACCCGGCCGGGGCCTCCCACCTCGGGCCCGATCCGCCGGGGTCGCCCGTCCCAGCCGCCGTCACCGTCGCCCCCGGCAACGGCAGGAAGCTGCGCTCCCCTCCGCCCCGCCCCCCGCCCCCCCGCACTCTGCCCCGCAGGCCCGCCCCCCCGCCCAAACAGAGGAGCATGCCGGAGACCACCAGCTGGGCCAGGCACCAGCCCCAAAACCAGCAGCACCAGCCACAACCGCTACAGCACCAGCCACAGCCGCAACGGGGCGTCATGGGCTCCAAGCTCAGCGGCCACTCCTCCTCCTCCTCCTCCTCCTCTTCCTCCCCGCCCAAAAAGGTGAGCGCGCCCATCCCCGTGCCCCCGCCCCGCGTGAAGAAGCAGCTGAGCGCCCCGGACCTGGACGGGCACCGCTGCCGCATCGCGCTGGAGGACCAGACCATCGAGAAGGCCCTGTCCCGCAGCCGAGCCAAGGTGCTCCGCAGGACCCCTGCCCTGGAGGGGGGCAGCCCCGAGGAGGAGGGCCGGGGCGGCCAGAGGCTGAGCGACATGAGCATCTCCACCTCCTCCTCCGACTCGCTGGATTTCGCCCACTCCTTCCCCCTGCCGGGGCCCAGCCCGCCGCGGGCCAACAGTAGCGACGAGGAAGACGAGGAGGAGGAGGAGGACTACGGCGTGAGCGTGGAGAGCGACCAGGAGGGCCTGCACCCGCCGCCGCGCTCCTTCAAGAAGCGCCACAGCGGGGCGGGCGTGGGCGGCGGGGGCCCGGCCTTCATCCTGCCGCAGGCCCTCAAGGGCCACTTCCGCAAGATGAGCGGCGTCTTCAACTCCTTCATGACGCCGGAGCGGCGGGCGGTGAAGCGCATCGCCGAGCTGTCGCGGGACAAGGGCTCGTACTTCGGCTGCCTGGTGCAGGACTACGTCAGCTTCCTGCAGGAGAACCGCAGCGGACACACCTCCGGCCTGGACCTCCTGCAGACCCTGCGCCAGTTCATGACCCAGATGAAGGCCTACCTCTGCCAGAGCTCCGAGCTCGACCCGCCCATCGAGTCGCTCATCCCCGAGGACCAGATCGGTGAGCGCCCGCAGAAACGCGCCCGTCTTAGCCAGGGCTTAACCCGTCTGTTGTCTTAAGGGTCAAAAGTTACCCGCCACTATGTTTTAACAGCAGAGAAAACCCCCCCTAAATGATCTTTTTTCAACTTGAAATTTGATGAAAGTTTGTGATGGTTGTTTCTTCATGTGAAATAGATTTGAACAATAGAAATTCATTTAAGCTGTTTTATCTTAGGGGTTTAGTGAAGGCGGGGAATTTTAGAATTTAGTACAGAATGTCTACAGAAAGACAACACAAGGGTTAAGTCTCTTTAAGTAATGACACTCAAGATCTTTTTTTCTTTCTCAAGTACAAAATGTTCAAGGTACCGTTTGTTTTATAAGCTACATAGTCCTGTCCATGTCGCAACTGTCTCCCCTCATTGGCAATAGTTTTGTCTTATTTAGCAAAAAAGTAATGGAAAAGATTCAAGATTTACTTATTTTTTGGTTTTTGGCCATTTTGGCCATTCAGCAAGAGTGTATTTTGCCTGTTTGCCTATGAGACTTAAGATCTTAAGTAGAAAATGTTAGCTTGATTTAAGTCTTTGCTTGACAACTGAAAATGTCTTGCCTCATTGGCAAATCTTTAAAGGAGTCAAAACAGTCTCTCCTCAATTGTAATGGTTTTGTCTCATTTAGCATGAAAGTAATTTAAATAAGATGTTAAGTCTAAAATAGAGAATGAGACTAAAATACTTGTTCTGATTGACCTATTTTTGGTTATTTACAGTGCACAATTTAGATGCATTTTTAGAAATTGCATCTGCAGGGTGCCCGATTACCTCGCTCTAGTTGCAGAATAGTCAGCAGCGCATATTTTTCTTTAGTAGGCACGGGCTCTGTTAGCACATGTAAAAAAATAAAAAATAAAAAAAATGTTTCATACATTCTTTTGCAATTAGCGTGTGGAAAGGTTTTGGCCCACATGCAGTACTTCTGAAAGGGCCCATCCCCCGGGCTGAGGTGGGGAGAAGTGGCTCCCTGTAAGACCCTGTAAATCAGGGGCACAGTTTTCCTGGCCGAAGGTAAGGGGGTTACTCGCTGCCAAGGCGGGGTGCTGGCCACAAACAGGGCTGACGTTCGGAATGTGCCTCCGACTGTTTTTAATGGGGGGGGGGGGGAGAGTGTGGGGTGATGGGGCGAGGGGAGTGTTTGGTTACGGCACTGCCCAGCAGCCCACACACACACACACACACACACACACACACACACACACACACATATACACACATATACACACACACACATACACACGCACACTCACACACACACATACACATACACACACACACACGTACACACACACGCACACACACACACACACACTCTCTCTCACTCGTCAGGGCCGGTCTGTGCACGGGTGTGTTATTCTTGGCCTCGGTGGTTTGCCCGGAGCGTTCTCTCAGGGATCCCAGCTCTGGGACTCTCCAGGTCCCTAGAGCTCCCGTCTCCAGATCTCACAAGCTTCAGGACCTCCAGCGAGACGGCTTCTTTTGGGCAAAAGAGGAGACTTTGTTCACCCATACGTTTTTTTTTTCACAATGCCCATTGTACTGCGTCCTTTTCCCAACACGTGAGTTGTTAGAGGGGAAGAGGAACAAATCTGGATAGCTAAAAATAGTGTTGATGTGCGGCGTCTGCCTGTAATTGTTATTGCACCACAGCGTAACACACTCGCACCTCGTAAACTTCTGTTTCAAATTTCCACCGCATTCGGCGTACTTTAGATCTAACTAAGTTGGTGGGAAAGCTGAGCGTGCGATCCACAACACAGTAACAAAGTCCGGCTTTCATTTACATGCGTTTGCATAAATGTATGTGGGTATGCATGTTAAACTATGTGCATTCTGCACTTGTCACTTGTCCTTTGTAAACATCAACAAAAGCTCCGTTTTAGAGGGTCGGTCGTGCACACAGACACGCGTGACGTAGGCCTGCTTGTCGTCTGGAGGTGTCCCTGTATTACTGTAATGGAAACCTGGGGTGTGTGAGGCTGCCGTTCGTAGAACAAGGTGCTCCATTGTAATGCAACACATTCTGAAATCCTCCATTCCCCGTTTAACGAGCGGGAAACGTCGCTGTGTATACATGGGACTGCAGTTGGCATTTTCGGGTTAAAACGGCAGCAGATTAGCGTAATGGTTAGGGGTTGAGCTTTCAACTCCAGGGTTGTAGGTTCAATTCCACGGTAAAAAACAAGTGTTTTAGTCTAATATTCAGCAATAAAATCGTATTTATTTGTACTTTTTTGCTTAATAAGACACATAAGGTAAGACAGTTTGACTCATTTACAGATTTGGCAGTGCAAAATTTCACTTGTCTAGCGAACATTAACTCAAACCAAATGAATATTTTAGAAAGAAAAATAACAAACTTAAGTCTTCTTACAAAACACTTGTTTGTTAAGACTCACTTTTTACAATGTTTATCAAGTCACGGCCATTGTACCCTTGACAAAGATGCCTAACCTGAATTGCATCAGCCAGTTCTTGTAAAAAGAGAGCAAAATGTTGAAGTCTCTCTGGATAAGAATGTGTGCTAAATGCCTCAAGTGTAGAATGTGGTTAGTCCATCGAGCGTGTCGATAAGGGTCGTTATTTGAATGCACGTTTTTCTGTTTATCTTCGTGTGTCAGCCGAGTGTTCGGTCAAAGCCGCTTCTTTTCATTAGCGCTATTCATAGCTATTTCACTTCTGGTCATCGTGAGTCCAGATTCCTCCCTCTCCCACACCGTGTGGTTGAAGTTATTGATGGAAGTAGCGGTGTAAAAATTAATGTGGCCTGTAGCGTAGTGGTTAATGTAAATGACTGGGACAGGCAAGGTAGGGGGTTCGAATCCCAGTGTAGCCGCAATAAGATACGCACAGCCGTTGGGCCCTTGAGCAAGGCCCTTAACCCTGCATTGCTCCAGGGGAGGATTGTCTCCTGCTTAGTCTAATCGACTGTACGTCGCTCTGGATAAGAGCGTCTGCCAAATGCCAATAATGTAATGTAATGCGGTTTACCCGTGCCAGACATTGAAGAGATTTCTCATTCTCTCACAAGTAAACTTTTGACTTTGCAGTTTTTCATACAGTCGCAGTGGATATGTGTTGGTGCAATTCGGGTGCATGTTCTGGGATACTAATACAACTAGTACAACAGCAGGGCTCTGTTGAGGAGTCACACACCATTGTCCTGCTTTCATAAAACAAACTGCGTATAAAAGCGTACTCTAAAGGTTTTCTGTGCTGTAGGTCCCTGGCGTCAGGCTGGATAATTGCTGATGTTAATTTCTCCTCGCGTGGGTGGAATGGCGAAAAAATATAATGAAAGAAGAGAATGAACTCCTTTATGCCGAGTTTGGCCATCTGGCCGGTGTGTTTTCAGTTGCGGAAAGAAGGTCGCTATTGTGCGGTAACGTCCGATTGGTACAGTCCAGACCGTCTTTCTGTCATTGTCCGTGCGGTCGTGCAGTGTGCAACGGGGAACTCGAGGGGCCAGGCACACACTGGGTCCTCGCTGTCTGAGGGCAGCCGAGGGGAGAGGCCGGCTCCCAGGCTGCTTAACCCTTTGAAGAGCAGGTCCTTTGGAATGTTTGTGTTGTTCAAAATTCCAATTCAGTGTTCCAGAACTCCGTTGCTTTCAATTACCGGTGGTGATTGTTGCATCAGCGTTAGAACGCTAGTTCAAGTTAAGAGCATTCTAATTCCAATGACGCATTTGTGATCGTGTGCGTTAAAGGGTTAAGGCAGAGCGGGCCAAGATCGCATGAGCTGTCTGGAGTGGAGCAGACTCAAACGGGGGGTCATTTTAGGTGCCGAGGCTGAGAGTTTAGACTGGGAGGGCACACAGAAGGCAAAGTGTGACCGTCAGCAAATCTGTGTCCTGAGCGGTGACCGAGTTCACGGATAAAAGGAGGCTGAGCACGAGAGAGAAAGGGAGAAAGGGAGAGGGGGAGACGGGAGAAAAGGGTAAATCAGGCAAATGTCTGGCTGATGGCTCAGGTTGATTATGGGGTTCTGACTGCATATCTAGCCGGGTTTATGAGGTAATTTTCAGTGAAGAGGGTGGTTGGTTCTTCAAATGTAACCTTAGATTTTAGCCCTTTTTGCAATTTTATGTCATGTAAGTTACGTTCATCAAGGACATGTCAAGCGTCAGATGGTTTGTGCTGTGTAAGGTTCCTCTGTGACCAGTGAGCTGTTTGTTTGCAAAAGTAAATGTCAGATAAGCCTCTGTATATGTCTGGTTTGAACAAAAACCTTGAGGAAAGGCTTAACACTGAAGAAGAATCTGCACTGGGAGCAGTTTTGTTCCATTGCTTGCGTCTCATTGACGTTTGCCATCCATTTCCTGCTGAACTGTGGTCAGGGAAGAGGAAATGAAATCATTCTTTCATGTGAAAAGGAGGAAGTACCTTCAAGTCCTCTCCAATCTCGATATCTGTGCTGCCCAGAAAATGTAAGGGAGTCCTGTAGCCCTTGCTGTACTCATCACTGTCCCAAATCCATGGTTATCAGTCATCATTCCCAACAGATTAACCCGTGGAACAGGGTTTTTTGAAAGACTTCTATAGAGTTCTAAAATTCTACATCAGTGTTCTAGAACTGTGTTGCTTTCAGTTACCAGTAGTGATTGTGACGTCACCATTAGAATGCTCAGTAAGGAACATTCTAATCACACACGTGTGATCCTGCACCTGAATGGCTTAAGTGTGGTGGTGGTAACGGGGAGGGGAGGGGCAGTCTCTGTGAAGCCTTGTGCTGCACTCCGTAAACCACGGTCACGCGGTTACTGTGGCACTGAAGTGGTTCATGATAAGACCAGTCCTGAGTAACAAATGATTGCCCATGAACAAACAAGGGCACAGGTCTCCCCTCGATAAAGACAGGAGGGTAGCCATTTTGTGGGGGATGTTTATTTAAACTGCCGTGTTTGTGGACATCCCGGTGGCTTCGAGGGACAGTGTTTATGTGCTGTTCTCCGAGAAACAATGCCTTTTTTTTATGTCTAACCTTGCCTGACCCCGCCCCTCTGAGTCTCTGCGTCCAGTGAGGAATGTATAAATACACGCGGCGTTTGGAAGGGAAGAAGCCGTTACTTTGAACCCCGCCCGGTTTCGTCTCTGAGCCCCGGCTGAAGTGGAAACTTATGAGCGTCCCCCCCCCCCGTATGGGATTCCTGGAAAGGCCTCAGAAAGCACGCTGGCTGCACTCCCACGAAAGCCGGCCTGGATCCTCGCGTGGGGGGGCGGGGGGGTGGGGGGGGGACATGTTATTGTGCTTTCTCTTTACAAACACGCACCTCCGGGACCTTTCCATTAAAACCAGGCTCGATTTCATCATCCTTTTCCCCCGCTGGAAGACCCAGATATGTCAAGACTTGCGTGTGTTTTTCTGGTTGTTCTGCTCCCACTCCCTCTTGTTTTTTGTTTTTTTTCCTCAGAAGTCCTTGTGCTGTTCAAGGAATTGTTTTATTCAGGTAATGTGTGTGTGTGTGTGTGCGCGCGCGTGTGGGAGACCAGGTTAATCCCATTTCTGTGGAAACGACTCATGACGACTCATTTCACTTGTTTACTGACAACTTGTCACATCTATAAGCTACTGGAAGCAGTGCAGTGCTGCAGCATGTCAGTTGTAAGTCATGCGTTGACTTGCGCAGAAGGTGAAATCGTTGGGCAATATACGTATCACAGCTCCGTATCGTATTGTGTTATGGTCATGTTGCCGGTCATATATCTGTGTGTTAGTGAAGGGGTGGGTTTTATTGCACTGTGCGTCGATGGAAGGAGGATTAAAAGGGGAATCGGGACAGACTAGCCGACTGTGGCTAACCAATCACGGCTCAGTAAGGCCCAGTCAGCTCTGCACAGAGACTGCTGAAATCAGCACAGCAGACATGTGATGGACTGAGTTACTTCACTTCAGCAAGAAAACAAAACAAAACAGAAGGAGAAAAAGCGATTATCTGGACACCTTGCGTCGACTTCCTGTGTGCCTCAGTGAGGAAGTAATGCATGTGTGAGCTGCGAATAGACTTTGGTGATTGTAGTTGTGCATAAATACATTCAAAGTCAATTTTGTATTCGATATACACTCTGACCACAGTTTTGAAAGCTATGCCTTTAATTTGCCATTTTGTTCATTAATTTGAAATCCCTGTTATGAATCAGACACTCATAATTCCTTTTTGTATTGGGCCAACAATATAATTCTGTTTAACTTTCGTATTTATTTGCAAAGGAATAACAGAAAGTGAGAGAGCTTACCGGCTCTCTGATTTGAATCAGGACATAGTAAGACTCCTATCCACGCTTTTCCAGACGGGCGGAGACAAAAACAAGGAAGACATGATGCTGACGACCAAGGATTATTATTATTTAGTCTCCAGATAATGACTTGTTGACCTTGCTGTTAGACCGGAATGTGCTAGCTACCCCCTTCTAGGAGAAGCAGAGACCTTCACCTCACAGGCTGTCCGTCTGTTAGAGAGAGAGACAGAGACAGAGGAAGATTCTTAGAGCATATTTCCTAAGCACTTAATTCAGCATAGATAAAGATAAAAGGTTATTTTTAATCATGTGGTTGTCTTTATGTTAAAACACATTGTCAATTAAGAATCAATTAAAAAAATTACCCTTCCAATACAGAGGGCATTTGTATTGTATTTCATACCCGGTCTGGTATCAGTGAATTAGGCTGACTTGGTAACCCTGTTCAGTACACACCTGTTCATGCAGTCATGATATAAGATGCCTAACTTCAAGCCAGGGCAACATCCGTCAGAGTTATGTAGGGGAAAGCCACGAGGCTGTGGGCCAGAGGCTACGGAGGTATTTGTTAATATTTAACTATATTCTGCTGGGTATTTGTTACTGCGGTGGTTAGACCCCTTCCAGGAAAACTTGACTAATTTTATTGCATTAATGATAAACCTTCAACGTGACAAATAGACCTTCAGTGCAAATGAACCGTGTTTACGTAGAGGTCAAATGGTACTCATGATCTCAGCAGTACAGAGATGATATCTTGACGATCTAAAGATATGAGCAAATAGATCACAGTGTCACTGCTTATATCTGTCTGCAATGCTTTGCTAAACTGGGTGGGTGCTGGGTAAAGGTTAGTTATTTTTGCCCTCAAACGAACAGTAATGTGACGTATCTGTGTGTGCAGAGTTCAGATCCAGCAGAGTAGAGTGCACAGAAATATGGGATGTGTGCGATCGCTGGATAGAAGAGAGAGGGAGGGAGAGAGCGATGTGTGTGTGACCCTCATTGTAAACAGGCTTCTCATTGTTTTCATTTCGCAGTCAAGAGAGATTTGGCTGCTTGGTGAGCCAGGTGTGACTCACCATGGTGCAGTAGGTTAGCTCTGGTGCCCCTCAACAAGGAGGTTCCAGGTTCGGGGCCCCTACCAGCCCGGGCCTCTCTGTGTGGAGATGATTTGTATGTTCTCGTGTTTGTGTGGATTTCCTCCTGGTACTCCACATTCCCTCTCCCGTCCGCAGATATGTGCGCTCCAGGTTTCACATCTCAAATGTGTCCACCCTGGTTAAATAGAGGAGAAATAAAAATGTTGATGCTCTGCAGAAGCGCTTTACTCCACACTGTGTACTGCACTCTGGTCTGTCACGTTTGTGTGGTATGTGCGTAAAGCTTATTGCGTTTTATGATTTTATATGCGGCTATACACCGCCGTGGAGGCTTCTGCATTCCGCACACGCTTCTAACGAGCAGCACACTCACATCGCGGAGATTATAAACAGCTTTTTAACAACTGTTGCTAGGGTAATTTTACAAAACATTCAGTGTGAACCATCAGTAGTTCCTGCCCGCGCTATGAGTTTCACTTGGCAGCCCTCAAAACGGGCGTTTCCTCATGAATTTGGTCAAATTTAGGGAGGAAGAGAGAATGGCGCTGTAGCTGTTTTCGGTTACTCGATGAGTTTTGGATTTTAGACCGATGATTCTTTCGGTAAAGCATGCACTGGTTAGAGCCCTGTTGAATTCCTATTGGGAATGGGCCCAGTGCCCTGTACTAACTACGTTACTAAACACGTTGGCCTAAATAGGCTAGCCAGAAATTATATTTTTGGAAAGGAGACAATGTATGAGTGTCCTTAAATGCTCCGATGATGTCCTGAATTCTGAATTCCTATTGGGAACGGGCCCTGTCCATACAGAAACGGGCTGGAATTCAGAAAGTGTTTTTGGAAGGGAGCCCATGCATATGGAGTGTCCAGCGGGCCAGGGTTCAAATAATTAGCAGAATATTTGAAAACCCTGTGCCACGCCTGTAGGTTTTCTGGAAATTATTGCAAATACAAGAACATGTATTTTAACTAATATTCTGGATAAAATTGTCCTTCCTTCTTGTGATTGTACCCTTCCATTAGCCTACACGTACTAGCATGGCCTGGTGGACTACAGATTAATTCCAGGACCCACCATGTGATATTTTGGGTTCCAACCCAAAGTAAGAGTAAGACTAATGTTCCTCTCGCTCCCTCCCTCCCTGCCTCCCCAGACCAGGTCCTGGAGAAGGGTGGTCTTCAGCCTGTCTGTTATAAAGACAGAGTAAGACTAACGTTCCTCTCCCTCTCTCCCCAGACCAGGTCCTGGAGAAGGGTGGTCTTCAGCCTGTCTGTTATGAAGACAGAGTAAGACTTAACGTTCCTCTCCCTCTCTCCACAGACCAGGTCCTGGAGAAGGGTGGTCTTCAGCCTGTCTGTTATGAAGACAGAGTAAGACTTAACGTTCCTCTCCCTCTCTCCACAGACCAGGTCCTGGAGAAGGCCATGCACAAGTGCGTGCTGAAGCCCCTGAAGGGCGTGGTGGACGCCGCCCTGCAGGACTTCCAGGTGAGCAGCGGGGCGTGGCAGCAGCTGAGGGAGAACCTGGCCCTGGCCAAGGCCAAGCGGCCCCAGGAGCTGGGCGTGGACGGGGCCCTGCCCCCCGACCCCGTCGCCATCGAGAAGATCCGCCACAAGTTCCACAACATGCGCAAGATGTACTCGCCCGAGAAGAAGGTGTCTCTGCTGCTGCGCGTGTGCAAGCTCATCTACACCATCATGGAGGACAACTCAGGTACCTCGGCGCTCCGGGGCACGGGGTCGAGGGGGGCCGAGGCTGTGCAGAGATGAGCTGAAATGGGAGTTAGAGCAGCCCCGTAACATTAACACTTCCTGGAAAAACCCTTTGAATTTAGATTTGACATCATCGTTTACCAGTGGGCGTATGTGACGTACAGTATCCGTTCCATTCCGTTCCCCTACTATAGATTGTCCTTTCCACGCAGTGCTGAACATCCTCATTTGATGCCCCCCCCCCCCCCCCCCCCCCGCTAATTTGACGTCAAATTGACTCCTCTCCGATTGACTCATTTCATACCACTTTAAATAACTAGAAGTGAGACATGATTAGAAGGCATGACAAAGAGCTACGGTGATATGTTGTGATTGAGAGGGCGTGTCTGGTGTACGTCAATGTGTACCGTTGGAAATTCCTGGAAACGCCTACAAATGTAAACAAACACACAGGCACAAAGACGGAACGCAGAAGCCTGGTTTCCGCTCTCGCTCCGGTGAGGATGTGTGGGGCTTCCTGTCCATCCTGTCCTCAGTATGAAAGAGGATCTTGGTATTTGGATTAAAAGTACCTCTCGCCTCCAGAGACCAGGTCATGGAAAAGCCAGAACATCCATGAGCTCTACAAGTCCAAAGGAAAACACACATTTGACGCAGTTCTCCCTCTCTCTCTCTTTGTGTGCGTGTGTGTGTGCGTGTGCGCATGTGACAGGGAGGATGTACGGGGCGGATGACTTCCTGCCGATGCTTACCTATGTCCTGGCGCAGTGCGACATGCCCCAGCTGGACGCTGAGATACAGTACATGATGGAGCTGCTCGACCCGTCTCTGCTGCACGGAGAAGGTGAGTCTCTCCCTCTCCCACTATCCCTCTCTCTCCCTCCCTCCCTTTCTTTACCCTTATCACCATCCCTCTATCTCTATCCCTCCACCTTTATCTCCATCTCTATCTTTGTCTCCCTCTCACTCCATCTCTCTCTCCTTCCCACCTCCCCCCCTCTCTCCATCTCTCTCTTAATATATCCCTCCCTCTCTACACCCTTCACTTCTTTTCTCTCCATCTCCCTCTCATCCTTCTCCCCCCTCTCTCTTTCCACCCGTCTCTGAATATCTGCATTCCTCTCTCTTCCCCTCACTCGTTTTCTCTCCCTATCTCTCTCTCTCTTCCTCTCTTCCTCCCTCACTCTCCACCCAATCTTGTGTATGCACCATGGTGCTTCCCAGCTCGGTGATGTCATACTGTGCCGTTAATCACAGCTATCAGCAAATAGGCCTCTTATCTCTGAGTGACCTCACTACAAGGAAAATACCTCTTCATTTCAGTAATAAGATTTTATTACAAAAAAAAAAAACAATCACTGGGTGCACATCAGAAAAAGGCCAGTTTAACCCGTTTTTACACTGTGGTACCCCCCTTTCTTTGCCTTCACTTCATTATGTGCTACTGAGGGCTGCAGACCCCGTTATTAACGCCGAAATCCCTCCGATTTGCAGCCAAGCTGGAGGCCAGTCGAGGAAATAGCCGGTTTGTTCCACAAGGAAACCGGATCAATTTAATTTGATTGGAATATTATCAAATAACAGAGAGCTTGCCATTGTCCTTATGGAGGGGCCTTCCCATGATCCCGCAGATTTCCTGTCTTCAGGGTCACAGGGGGTCACCAGGATGTTAGTGGTGCCTGAGAGGTTCTACAGAAACTGGCCGGTATTCCAAAGGGGAAGTGGTGCTGAACACACCGACACGTACACCGGCACACCCACCCCACACACACACACACACACACACACACACACACACACACACACACACACACACTCAAATACCCTCAGACACCCTGAGCCATACTTAGACTTGCCATGCTTATGCAACATATAAAAGGAACAGGCCCAGTTATCCCTTGAAGCCAGTACAATGGCTAGGTCTCTTGCCAATACATTGAGAAGGTCTCTGTACAGGTACACTGAGATAGTCTATGTACCAGTACGTAGAGGTCTCTAGGCTGTACTTTGAGAAGTTCTCTGTACCAGCAATTTGAGATTATCTCTGTACCAGTTCTTTGTGAAGGTCTCTGTGCAGTACTTTGAGAAGGTCTCTGGGCAGTACTTTGAGAAGGTCTCTGGGCAGTACTTTGAGAAGGTCTCTGGGCGATACTTTGAGAAGGTCTCTGGGCAGTTCTTTGAGAAGGTCTCTGGGCAGTTCTTTGAGAAGGTCTCTGAGCAGTTCTTTGAGAAGGTCTCTGGGCAGTTCTTTGAGAAGGTCTCTGGGCAGTACTTTGAGAAGGTCTCTGGGCAGTACGTTGAGAAGGTCTCTGGGTAATACTTTGAGAAGGTCTCTGGGCAGTACTTTGAGAAGGTCTCTGGGCGATACTTTGAGAAGGTCTCTGGGCAGTTCTTTGAGAAGGTCTCTGGGCGATACTTTGAGAAGGTCTCTGGGCGATACTTTGAGAAGGTCTCTAGGCAGTTCTTTGTGAAGGTCTCTGTGCAGTACTTTGAGAAGGTCTCTGGGCAGTACTTTGAGAAAGTCTCTGGGCAGTTCTTTGAGAAGGTCTCTGGGCAGTTCTTTGAGAAGGTCTCTGGGCGGTACTTTGAGAAGGTCTCTGGACAGTACTTTGAGAAGGTCTCTGGGCAGTACTTTGAGAAGGTCTCTGGGCAGTTCTTTGAGAAGGTCTCTGGGCAGTACTTTGAGAAGGTCTCTGGGCAGTTCTTTGAGACGGTCTCTGTACCAGTTCTTTGAGAAGGTCTCTGGGCAGTTCTTTGAGAAGGTCTCTGGGCAGTTCTTTGAGAAGGTCTCTGGGCAGTTCTTTGAGGAGGTCTCTGGGCAGTACTTTGAGAAGGTCTCTGGGCAGTACTTTGAGAAGGTCTCTGGGCAGTACTTTGAGAAGGTCTCTGGGCAGTTCTTTGAGAAGGTCTCTGGGCAGTTCTTTGAGAAGGTCTCTGGGCGGTACTTTGAGAAGGTCGCTGTACCAGTACTTTGAGAAGGTCCCTGGGCAGTGCTTTGAGAAGGTCTCTGGGCAGTACTTTGAGAAGGTCTCTGGGCAGTACTTTGAGAAGGTCCCTGGGCAGTGCTTTGAGAAGGTCTCTGGGCAGTACTTTGAGAAGGTCTCTGGGCAGTTATTTGAGAAGGTCTCTGTACCAGTTCTTTGAGAAGGTCTCTGGGCAGTTCTTTGAGAAGGTCTCTGGGCGGTACTTTGAGAAAGGTCTCTGGTTTAAGCGTGTGCTCTCCCCCTCCCTCCAGGTGGGTACTACCTGACGAGCGCGTACGGTGCCATGTCGCTGATAAAGAACTTCCAGGAGGAGCAGGCCGCCCGCGTGCTGAGCTCGGAGGCCAGGAACACGCTGCACCAGTGGCACCGGCGACGCACCGCGCAGCGAAACATCCCCTCGGTCGACGACTTCCAGGTACCGGCAGGGTCACGTCCTCCCCGGGTCACAGCGCTGAGTCCGAGTAGTTCGGGTGCTTGGGTAGTTCAGTTTGCGTAATGCTAACCTGACGTGGCACTTCACCTCAAAGACTCTTATTAATATTATTCGTTATGTTAGCTATTTTGGTCGCACAGAATAAGACTAAACTTGGAACAAAATTAGAGAGGAGCTAATATTATCAGATTAGCATACAGTGTCCGGATGCAATGCAAGGGAATACAGTCAGGTCCATAAATATTGGGACATCGACACAATTCCCCTCTTTTTGGCTCTATACACCACCACAATGGATTTGAAATGAAACTAACAAGATATGCTTTAACTGCAGACTTTCAGCTTTTATTTGAGGGTATTTACATCCAAATCAGGTGCACGGTGTAGGAATTACAACAGTTTCTATATGTGCCTCCCACTTTTTAAGGGACCAAAAGTAATGGGACAATTGGCTGCTCAGCTGTTCTATGGCCAGGTGTGTGTTATTCCCACTTTATCTCATTTACAAGGAGCAGATAAAAGGTCTAGAGTTCATTTCAAGTGTGCGATTTGCATTTGGAATCTGTTGCTGTCAACTCTCAATATGAGATCCGAAGAGCTGCCACTATCAGTGAAGCAAGCCATCATTAGGCTGAAAAATGTTGTTGTTTGCTCAAAACAAACCCATCAGAGAGATGGCAAAAACATTAGGTGTGGCAAAATCAACTGTTTGGAATATTCTTAAAAAGAAAGAACGCACCGGTGAGCTCAGCAACACCAAAAGACCCAGAAAACAACTGTGGTGGATGACAGAAGAATTCTTTCCCTGGTGAAGAAAAACCCCTTCACAACAGTTGGCCAGATCAAGAACACTCTCCAGGAGGTAGGTGTATGTGTGTCAAAGTCAACAATCAAGAGAAGACTTCACCAGAGTGAATACAGAGGGTTCACCACAAGATGTAAACCATTGGTGAGCCTCAAAAACAGGAGGACCAGATTAGAGTTTGCCAAACAACATCTAAAAAAGCCTTTACAGTTCTGGAACAACATCCTATGGACAGATGAGACAAAGATGAACTTGTACCAGAATGATGGGAAGAGAAGAGTATGGAGAAGGAAAGGAACTGCTCATGATCCAAAACATACCACCTCATCAGTGAAGCATGGTGGTGGTAGTGTCATGGCGTGGGCATGTATGGCTGCCAATGGAACTGGTTCCCTTGTATTTATTGATGATGTGACTGCTGACAAAAGCAGCAGGATGAATTCTGAAGTGTTTTGGGCAATATTATCTGCTCATATTCAGCCAAATGCTTCAGAACTCATTGGACGGCGCTTCACAGTGCAGATGGACAATGACCCGAAGCATACTGCGAAAGCAACCAAAGAGTTTTTTAAGGCAAAGAAGTGGAATGTTATGCAATGGCCAAGTCAATCACCTGACCTGAATCCGATTGAACATGCATTTCACTTGCTGAAGACAAAACTGAAGGGAAAATGCCCCAAGAACAAGCAGGAACTGAAGACAGTTGCAGTAGAGGCCTGGCAGAGCATCACCAGGGATGAAACCCAGCGTCTGGTGATGTCTATGCGTTCATGTCTCTGTCTATGACTTCAGGCTGTAATTGACTGCAAAGGATTTGCAACCAAGTATTAAAAAGTGAAAGTTTGATTTATGATTGTTAGTTTGTCCCATTACTTTTGGTCCCTTAAAAAGTGGGAGGCCCATATAGAAACTGTTGTAATTCCTACACCGTTCACCTGATTTGGATGTAAATACCCTCAAATTAAAGCTGAAAGTCTGCAGTTAAAGCATATCTTGATCGTTTCATTGCAAATCCATTGCGGTGGTGTATAGAGCCAAAAAGAGGGGAATTGTGTCGATGTCCCAATATTTATGGACCTGACTGTATGTGATGAAAGATAATATAACACCTAATGATGACAAGGAAGCCTTGATGTGAAAGTGTTTGTGTGTTTAGATGTGACACTCAACAAAGCCTTCCTCTTCTTCTGTGTGTGTGTGTGTGTGTGCATGTGCATGGCATGTGTGTGTCTGCATGTGTGTTTGTGTGGGTATGCGTGCGCGTGTGTGTGTGCGCGCGCGTGTGTGTGTGTGTGTGAGCAGAACTACCTGCGCGTGGCTCTACAGGAGGTGGACAGTGGCTGCACAGCTAAGACCCTGCTGGTGCAGCCCTACTCCACCACGGAGGAGGTGTGTCTGACCTGTGCCCACAAGTTCAAGGTGGCCGACCCGGAGAACCACGCCCTGTTCCTCCTGACGGAGGGGACGAGCCAGCAGCTGGCCCCCGACACGCACCCGCAGAAGATCAAAGCCGAGATCCACAGCCGACCGCACTCCCAGCCCTTCCACTTCGTCTACCGCAGGGTCGCCAACCTCAACCTGAACACGACCGCCGACCAGCAGAACGGCAACCTCCTTCCCAACTGACGCGCAGAACGCTTAGAGCCCTAAAGCGGGGCCTTGGGGGGGGGGGGGCAGGGGGGGCACACACTTTGGGGCTGGTCCCGTCCTCTGTGCTCACAGAACCGCGCCAGGCCGACTCGCTCCTTCCGTTACGCTCGTTTTTTTACCATGTTTTTATTCTGGGAGCCGCCATCCCAACGGAAAATATACATCAGTTGTCAAGATGATAAGGAGGAGGAAGGAAGTGCGTGAGGGCTGCCTCCCCTGATTTTTTTTTTAGGTTGTGTGTCTTTATTTTTGACACATTGGATATTGCACAGGATTTTGATGTAGGAGGAGTTGAGCTTGGACACTTTATGCCACACTTTGAATACGACTGATAAATATAGTGTGTGTGCGTGCGTGCGTGCGTGCGTGCGTGTGTGTGTGTGTGTGTGTGTGTGTGTGTGTATGTGTGTATGTATGTGTGCATGCACGTGTGTCTGTGTGTGTGTGTCTGTGTGTGCGTGCATTCCTGTTTGCGTTCGCGTGTGCATTTGTGCATGTGCGTGTGTATGTGCGTGTGTGTGGCGAAGGGGTTCTGCCCTTCTTGGACTGTCCTCATTTACTCTGCCTCCTGTTTCCCAGACGACTGAACTGTTAAACGACTGCTGACCTCACAAGCAGGAATACCAGGATGTTCCCTAAAGAGGACAGATCAAGGAGCATGATGGGAGTCAGGCCTGCCCTCTGATCTGTGTCTGTTAGGGCTGATCAGACCCACCTCGTCTTGCCCTCTATACACTCCCACACGCTCACAGACGCATCAAATATATGTGCTGTACATATAAACAGTAAATATTTTTATCTACCCGATTTAAAAATAATATTTCTTGTGTTGCAGTTGCTGGCTAACTGCGTATTGTTGATGGTGTAAAGTCATTTTTTATATATGAATAAGTTCAATATTTCTATAAATTCCTTGTTTGGAAATCCCCCTAAGGTGCCAGGCACTGCTGGTCATGACTCAGAAAGTCCTTGCTGTGTGACAGAAACTCAATCCCAGAGTTAAGTGCTTGCACTGCAGAAAGGCCTGTCTTAACAAGTGTTTTAGTCTAAAAAAATCTATCTATCTATATTAGCTTTGTTACCATTTGCTTGTTAAAGTTAAAGTTTCTTAGTCCGTTGGCAAATCTTGAAATGAGTAAAACTGTAAAATCTCATTGGCAATATTATTATTATTATTATTATTAAGATTTTGAGACTAAATGTAAGACTGAAATACTCGTTGAGACAGACTTTGGCTTTTGCAGTGTAGGATTTATTATTGAAGTGAAAAGTCACTATTTTGATCTGTCCTTGTGTATTCATATGGAAGCAAAGGGTCATGCCAAAAACATTACTCCGGGATAAGAGGGCCAATCAAAGCCATGGATTAAATTAAACTACTGACAAAACACAAGTGCCTTTTTAACAGGCGGACCTAGTTTCTGTATGATCCACTTTTTTGCTGGTCTTAGAGTGGACATGGGACACATGAATTATCCAAAATGGTGTTAGCATCAGGATCTTTTACACTTAGATATAGAAATACTAGAAACGTCCAAGAGGCCATAAAATCTTTTTCTTTTTCCAAAATCAAAACAAATTTTTTGTCAATGAGGAAATTGATATGACCAATCTAGTAATTTTATATCTATGGTTTTTGCAGTACATTTGTATGTAGTCTCTCTCTGTATTTTGCCTGTAGCTCTGGGCCCTGTGATGGAACTTTCGAAAGGTTCCGGAGTTCCATCACAGCGTTGCAGGCGCGACAAGTGCCAGAAGGTTCCGTCAAGTATCTGTTGGAAGAGAAGGGAATTTTCAACCAGTGAAGTGCAGTATTCAGCAGAGTATTTAAAACGCAATCGTAGGCTTGTTACAAACTGTAACGACAATGTAGCTACTGAAGTTGCTCAACTGTTTTGTCTGCCACAAGCATTATAGAACTGACGTCCACTTCCTGTTTGAAGTTCTACATGTAGGTAGAATGTCTTGGATGAGCAGTGTAGGGATGCTAACGTAGATAGCAGTTCAATTGTATAGCAGGGTCAGACACGTATGAACTTCATTTTATAGCAATATATTATTAAGTCTGACATTGCTCTATAGAACACTACAATAAAGCCGAATCTATATTTCAGCTGTAGGCACTGGTTAAGTGTATGTGAGTTCATTGAAAGCTTGCTGACTGTGACAGAGAGGAACGCAAATGGAAGTGCTTTTTGAGGTGAACGACTGAACGAGAGACAGAGGGAAAGGCACTGAGAGACACAATGAGGAACACTACCCTTATGTTTGTTTTACATGTGTTCACTGCAACAAAAAAGAGTCTCTCTTAACAAGTGTTTTAGTCTTCTAATGAGACTTAAAATCTTCTTTTTTTCACCAATTGAAAATATTATCTTGTTTTAAGTTACTATTTGCTTGTCAATTGAAACTATCTTACCCCATTAGCAAATCCTGAAATGAGTGTTACCTCATTGGCTATCTATTCATCTTATTTAGCAAAAAATGAAAATAAAAAAAGTTTAAAGTCTGAATTTAAGACTAAAGTACTTGTTAAGGTTGCCTTCTGTAAGTTTTTTTTCTGCAGTGTTGAGGCACTTGTTAAGTTTTTGATATAAGCATAAAACATATGTCAACATTTCAAATGCATTATTTGTATTTTTTAGTACTGTATGTAACTGTCATTTTAATAAGATGAAATGATATGTGTAAAATGTATTTATACGTAGTCTGTGCAGGGATTTTCACAGATCGCTTTGTAATTCTTTTCTTTGTACACCTGAGCATTAAGCTTGCTTTGATTTGTCTTTCCAAAATCACAAGCCATGTACTTGTTTTATTACATAGATTGTCTCCTAAAAGCCTGTGTCCTTATGTATCCATCAATGATTTCATTTTGCACACAATAAATTGTGGCGATGTATCTAACATCTTGACTAGCTGGTTTATGACAACTTGCTGAATCTTGGTAGAAGAAAAAAAAAAGTTTCCCTCTATATGATCTTGTTCTTTGTGATATTCGGTATTTGTTTTAGTGTGCTTTGCTTAAGTGGAGATTTTGGCTAAGGCATCCGAATAAAGTGAATCAGAGCATATCTCCTCAGTGAAGACACACTTAACAACACTGACTCCCTTCAGCATCGAGTATTGAGTGATCCATTGAGAGAGTGCGCGTGTGCATGTGTGTTGTAAGCATTGAGCAATCCATTGAGTGTGGGCAAAAGTCTTGTTATTTTTAGGACTATGATTGTCATTCAGAATGTTATCGGTTTTTCTTGTTAACCTCCGACTGAACTTCTAATCAACAGGAAGAGTTATGTCTTTTCCTAACATTAGACTAAAAGTGAAAGATAACCTTTGGAAAAAGTGCTTGCAAATGTCAAATATTTGTCAGCCGTCATTAGAATTATGACTGGAAGAGAGAAGAAGCACATCATACCTGCTGTCAATTCTGGAGGTGGGTCAGTGATGTCTCGGGGATGCTTTCTGCCAGTGGTCCAGGGGCACTATTTAAGATCAATGGCACAATCAATTCAAGAAAGTACCAGGGACATTTTGGCAGAAAATTGTTGTTGCCTCTGTGAGGCTGAGATTTGGTCTGAGGTGGATTTTCCAGCGGAACAATACCAACGTTCAAACATGGTCATCTCAGTCTCCAGATTTAAAGGGGTGGTTGCACAAGGTATTAAACGATAATAGTGAATAATGATGTTTCTGGGGAAATATTAGTTTTTATTTAACTTTGGTTGATTCCATTTAGTCATTCATAAAGCACACTGCTTTACACAATAATGTTTATCATGTTCATGGAAAATAATCTTCAATAATCAATCGCTTATTTTTCAGTTTGCAACATTTGTGCGTATTTATCAAGGGTGCCAATAATTCCTCATCTGACTGTGTCATGGAAAAGTGGAATTCTGCAGGACAAATATGACAGCTACTCTGTCTCGAGAAACTCCCGTCAGCTCTTACTTGGCGTTTTCCACTTCCATCACCTGTCTCAACACTGCATGAGCAAATATACCACCTCACACACAGTTTCCTGTGGAAAATCAGCAAGTCAAGATGCTGCTGAAGGTCCTGTCAAACATGCGCCAAAAATCACCCCTGTTTCAAAGCTACAGGGGCCTCAGGTATACATCACCCACCCTATGCATGCTGGGATGTTCTGATTTCTCAGCCCCATAATGGCTTCCTTGACTCTCAACTTTAATAACAGAATCCAAAGGCAATAATAGAAGCCTAGAATCAAGACTGGTTGACCAGTTCAGACAGTTAAGCTCAAGATATGTTTTTGAAACAGACAAGTTACCAGCACTAACAGGTTGATCAGCTCATGCCCAGCTAGACCAGTTTTGTGACAAGTTTGGCCATACTGGTTGACCAGCTCATACCCAGCTAGCCTTGTTATCAAGCTGGTCGAGCGGGCATAGCTAGACTTTACAGCAGGGAAGGCCAGTTCTCTAACCATTCCACCACACCATTTTCAGCCAAGAGTAATTATTAAATTATGTGCAACAATGCCTATTATGAGAGATTGCTTCCTGGTTCCCTAGTGCTAAGGAGTGCACTGCATCAGAGGGCCCTATTTAATGGTTTTGTCTGGATGTTACTGATGTAAGGCAGAGGGGTGTGGCACCCCAACAACAATCACTGGATCAGACTGTGGATGTGTGAGAGACCTGGGACGGTTGCAGGAACTTCCTGTCTACACCCTTGAAATAGGAGTTCATCTGGGGGTAGTTATGAACCCTCCCTTAACAACGTTTGACTTAATTAACAATGTTAATAAAAATAAAAAAAATCTCCCAATCAAGTGTGGGAGGAAGTGCGTTTGTTTGTGCACTTGCTTGCGTGTGTGTACATGCGCGTGCGAGTGTGTGTGAGTGTGCTTGCGTGACTAGGTATGGAAGCAAGTGTGTTATTTATATGCCGTTGGTGATTATGCCATCCAAGCTGTTTCCTTCCTTGTCTGAGCGGAACTCTGACACTGACTGACCCTCTGGCCTGTCCTAACGTCTACAAGGGCTCCTGGCTATTAATTATACAATGCAAGCTTATGTAATGAGTGTTTTCAATGTTGAGTACCTGGGCGTTCAGATTGCGATTCATTTGGGAATATCTCATCACAGAAACACGCATCAGTCCACTAACCACTGCTTTTCTGCCACTACTTCTCTGCACTCTGAGTTATTTAGCTCCTCTTCATAGAATTACCCTGTTTAGTACTTTATGGAATGCTCTGTCATAGAAAGTATTAAAGACACAGAATCCTTAACTTAGTGTCCTTCTATGGAATCATAGGGTTCCTTTTGGTACTATTATTTCTGAGAGTGTACTGACATGCTAACCTTCCTTTAAAAGTTCTTCCCCTTGCTTAGATGGTGAATCTACAGGCAGTGATCACTTTATTAGGTTGATCTGTACACCAGCTTGCGAATGCAAATATTTAATCAGCCAACCATGTGGCAGAAATGTGGTCAAGAGATCCCGCTGTTTTTTAGACCAAATGTCAGAATGGGGATCTAAGAAATGTGATCTAAGTGACTTTGACCATGGTATGATTGTTGGTGCCAGACAAGGCGGTTTGAGTTTCTCAGAAACTGCTGATCTCCTGGGATATTCACGGTGCGATAAACAAGAAACATCCAGTGAGCAGCAGTTCTGTGGGCAGAAACGCATTGTTAATGAGATAGGTCAGAGGAGAAGGGCCTGACTGGTTGAAACTGACAGGAAGGTGACAGTGACGTAAATAACCACACATTACAATAGTGGTATAGAGAAGTGCCTCTCTTAACACACAATTTGTCAAACCTCTGAGTGGATAGGCTACAGCAGCAGAAGACTTAATAAGTCTAAAAAAATAAATCTAATAAATACCTAATAAATAAAGTGCTCACTGCGTGTAGTCATACCCAAAAACGATGGGGAGAAAATTAGAGAAAAGTGCCAAAAAAGCAGGGACAGGATGGTCAGGTACACTATAGATAAGCAGGACAACTATTGGAGTTCAAGAGTCAGATGCAACATTTTACTTTTCGTTAACGTGTGATCCATCGTTGTTCCAAAACCCTCTAAACCCCTACTTGACTACATGTGAGCTGTGAGACCAATTAAATGAACAGCAATGCATGAACAATGTCTGCTCAATGTGCTTTGCAAAGGCTTTTATGAGAAGTTATTGGTCCGGCACAAAGGGATGTGACCTTTTGGAATTCTGTGGCTATAAAGCAGAAGTCGATGGCCATTCACTTTGAGAGCTAAACTCTGCTGGACATTACCAAAGAATATGACTCCTCGTGACTGAAAAAAAGTACACATTTATGGAAAGTCAAACAAAAACGCTTGGTAAAATCTGACATTTAAAGAGCATCATTTTGAACACTGTGCAGTGCAGGTGTCTTTTCTATTTTTGTATCCATCAACTGTAATCCAATATTAAAACTGATGCATGAAAAATCATAAATTCCACAGGCTTATTTATTTTGTCCCATTAAATTTCACACCCTGATCCAGGAGCTTTCCAGTACATTTACAGAGACTAATAAAACCCGGATGATTCAGAGACCTTTGTCCTGTTTGCATACTGATCATCTTTTACAATGGTTCGCCATCTGCAGTGTACACAGAGACCAGACGGGTGGGTTAGTCATCAGTGCAGTGCCAACAGACTTTCTCATCCCGGAGATTACATGACACGGCTGCTGTTTCAATGGTTTATCTACGCCTGGGTTACAAATGGCAGTTGGTCGTGGGGCGCCGTGACAAATGCGACATCCTTTCTCAAGGTTGACATTAAAATGGAACCCTACCAATCGCAGGAGAGAGTGCGGTCTTCCGTCGTCAGTGTCACCCTCGCCTGCCAGGTGGGAATGAGTCAGAACCTCTCGGCCTCGAAAGACGTAAGAGGGACACACAGTCGGCGTGGAAACCTGAACCAGAACCAGAAATGGACCAGAGACACCACTGTGAAAAGGGGTCCGGATGGGATCTGACCCCCTCAGCAGCACCTGGTTCTGGCAGAACGTGCGTCCACCTGAGATCTTTCTTGCATGCATACACCAGAGGTCAGTTGTAAATTTAATTGTAGCATTAAAATGCATTAAAACTGCTAAATGTTCTTCGTAATATCGTATGTGTGGTACAACTTCCTGGTAGGATTGGATAGTGTTGGACTGAGCAAAAAAGAAATCTACGCTACACTTCCATCTTGTGGAGCAATTATGTATTTCAGTCTGCATGGAGTAGCATTTAAGCAATGGAAAGATCATGGACTGTAGAAGGTGACTGGTGAATTATTGCAGAAAATTGTAGATTATACAGTTTAGAACTCATATAAATTGTATGAAGTAATAATTGGAGTGGAATAAATGTCAAAACTTTTTTTAATGTAACGTTCACCTTGGTTTAGCTAAGTCATACATGCATATATATTCAAGTTATGTTATATATATATATATATATATATATACACTCACTGAGCACTTTAGTACGAACACCTGTACACCGACTTATTCATGCGATTATCTACTCAACCAATCGTGACACAGCTGTGCAATGCTTAAAATCATGCAGATATGGGTCAGGAGCTTCAGTTAATGTGTTCACATCAACCATCAGAATGGGGAAAAAATGTGATCTAAGTGACTTTGACTGTGGAATGATTGGTGACAGTAACGCAAGGTGACAGTAACGTAAATAACCATTACAACAGTGGCATGCAGAAGAGCATCTATGAACACAGAACACTTCAAAACTCTTCAGTGGCTACAGCAGCAGAAGACTTCGGCCTAAAAAGTCTACTAAAAACCTAATAAAGTGCTAACTGAGTATATAACTACATGAGGTTCTGTATACATTTACATTGGCGGTAGTCATCTGTGTTTGAAACTGCAAACATTTCACACTTAGCACATGTTTCCTAAGGCGTGGCACGAAAGTTATGATCTTATTTTAAACTAGACTTCTTGTGTGCAGACGGTACTACAAACACTGAACTGTCATAATATCTTAAATCTAATTACGTGGCACAGCATTTGCTCCAATAACCAAAGTTAAATTATAATGTTTATGTTAACAAAATATAATTGTAATTAATAGTTATTTTTCATTGGAATAATGGTTGGTTTTGTTTCTGCTACCCACCCAATTACTAATATGCATTCTGATATCCCACAGTGATTTTCTACTCTCCTGGAGTAGCTGAATGGGACAATATTCGGTAACACTGTACAATATGGTTTCATGAGTTGGCATGAATTAATGTAGTTGTTAACTAACTAACTGACTACTGAGAAGTCAATCTGTACAGTTTTGTTTATGTATTTTTTTACATCAAGAATTCATTTTAACAACTACATGAGCAAATGCCAATTCATATTGGAATAAAAACATTCGTTAATGGTTATTATAAATTAATCCTATGGTTTGCTAATATATAAATATTTTTGTAACTCATACATTAATTAGTAGTTAACAAATACATTAACTCAAGAAAAGTTAATTGCATGCTTAATTAACGCGTGTGTATGTCAATTAATTAATGTTATCAGCTACATTAGTTAATGCCAATTCATGTACCTAATTGTAAAATCTTTAGAACTGCTGTATGCGTACTAATTCCGAAAAGTGAAATTTTCATGACTAACCATAACTAAAACCCTGCCTCCACATTAACATTTACTGTATTTCTAACCCTAAACCGAATCTCTGAAATATTAATACATGTATGAATGTATGACTTGCTTGTCAAAAAACAACCCAAATGCTGGCTTACCACCAAAAGAGGAAATATAACTAGATTGCTTCCATACATACTCATCGCATTCAACTACGATTGGTCCACACAGCCAAAATATGCAGGTTAACAAATCAGACAATAGTTCGTTAATTAAAACTGGATTTGTGTCGTGGCGGGTAGATGGTCACTGCGCTTGCGCACATACTTCCGGTTTAAGATTTGACGAATACTTCTAGCAGGCGTCGCTAGTGTTGAAAGCAAGTTCGGCACTACAGTTCGAGCTGTTCACTAGGTAGCCGACTAATAAAGTGCTCCGAATGGATTGACACGGCATACTTTACTTTCCATCAGATGCAGAGAGACTCGTCTTGTGCAAAATGGATGATTTCTCAGCATCGGATACTGAGACTGACGAATGTCAACAGCCTTTGTTGCACCAACAGGACAGCAACAAAGTTGAAAAAGGTGAGCCAGAGCTGTCGCGTTAACTTAGTTAGCTCGTCAGTTTGCAAAAAGATGATAGCTCTAGGTGCCTTAGTTGTTTATCCAAAAGTCATCTTTGCTCAGTGATCCTTTCTACACCCAAGACATTTCATCGGTCTGAACATGATTCTATTGATCCGCTCGATGGATAGCTAACTTGAGCGACTGCATTGCTCATACCTGGATCATGTGATGTCAGTATGGGCTCTTTGCTATTAGGTCTCTTTTTCATCGCTGTTGACCTCTTTATGTAAAGTTTTATGTAAAATTTTAAGCTAAAGTGCTTATATCGTATCTGAGTCGGCTGTGTCCATCCACACACAGTGTATTAAGCTATGCGAACCAGTGCCGAATTGGCATTAATGTTAAAACATGAAGAAGTTTAAATCTGAAGAGATCTGCTGACAGGACGTAAAACTGTAATGGTTTTTGGAAGAATTCTGAAGACTTCCACATTACATTTTTGAATTATTACTGTTATCAGTAGAATGCACTCGTTTTCATCACAAGGGTGATGTTCACTTGTATTTAAATTTAGCCATATTTGTGTACTGATATTGCTAAGAAAGTTGCTTGGTTGTCCTGACGCAGGTTATGTAGCGCCTCATGACTATCACTGTCAATGGCATCTGACCGTGAGCGTCATGCTGATTTTTTTTTTTTTTTTTTTTTTTGTCTCTATATATTTCAAGCCCCACCTCTGTGTTAGAATGTATAGAGCGCACTGGAACAAGTCATACACTTCCGTCCGTATTATATCCTTGGATGGGGAGATGGGATCCATTCGTGTTAAACAACCTGCTATTTGGAGAAAAAAAAAAAATAGTTGTGTACTAAGATGGCTACATTTAAACGTGATTCTACGTTAAAAAAACAATAATAAAAAATTTAAAAAAGCATTACATGCACATGACATATTCCATTGGTCGGTATTACATAAACGTAATAACTAGGCTAAGTTATTTTGACGGTCTGGGCACATGCATTACCGTATAATGAGCATTACTGCGCCCGCACTTGGACAAACAGAAAGGACATATGTTTTAAGGACATATTTCCCAAGGGGCATTTGCATGTCAAAGCTGATAGCAATAGCGAATGGAAACTGTGTCCCTATAGACCCCCAAACCGTCATAAAGATTATCACACAACTGTCAAATGAACTCTAAGCCTAAATTACATTACATGGTTCATTGATGCCAATGAATGAAGTCTTTGTTTCATGGGGTGATTGCCCTGTATGAACACTGCGTTATGCTGCGCCATGGGGACCTAAAGGTAGCCCCCAAATCACCATTTTAACACAGCATAGTCGTTGTCCTTAGTTGGTTATTGTTTCAGCATAAAAATGTAATTGGCTTCACTTTCACGACTGCGGGGTTGTTTCAGAGTTTAAGGGCAGAGCTTAGGTCACTTTTGCTGTTTAGTTCAGAATGAGTAAAGTTTGGAGAAGGACACTGGAGACCTGATCATCACTCAGAAGTTTGGAACGGTTCCAAATATCAATGAAGGGTTGTAATTTTGTGTGTGTCTGTGTGTGTGTGTCTGTGTGTGTGTGTGTGTGTGTGTGTGCTTGTATTTGTTGTTTCCAAAGCCCCAGCCTGGTGCTCCTCGCGCTACGGCCTGGCCCTGCTCTCCTGCTATGGCTTCTTTGTGGCGTACGCCCTGCGCGTGAACCTGAGCGTGGCCATGGTCGACATGCTGAAGACAAACGAGACCGGGAATGCCAGCTGCTCGCTGTGTCCCAGACAGGGGGCACTCCCGCTGAAACACAACCACACGGTCAGCTTGCGTTTCTCTGCGTCCTTTTAGCCCTTTTTGTAGTAGTAGCTTCTTTGGAATGATTCCTTCGAGATTCCAAGTCGGTGTTCTAGAACTCTGTAAGGATTGGAATGTTCCGTTAAGAACGCTAACCACATATTTGTTATGACACTTTGAAGGGTTACGTAACATGGTCTCAAAAAGGCTCTCGTGGGTAGTATGAGGAACTGCTTTCGGCCTTAAAGTAGTCTCGACTGAACAGAATCTCGGCTGAATGAAGGGGGCCGAATGAGTGTGCCAGTTTTGGCTGGGCGTCAGTAATGTTCGTTTTCCCTGCAGGCCAGCACGTATGACTGGGACAAGGACACCCAGGGCTGGATCCTGGGCTCGTTCTTCTACGGCTACATCCTGACCCAGATTCCCGGCGGCTACCTGGCACGGAAGTACGGTGCCAAGTGGCTGTTCGGCCTGGGCATCCTCGGCACGGCGCTCTTCACCTTGGTAACCCCGGTGGCGGCGGACCTGGGCGCCGGGTACCTCATCGCTGTGAGGGTGCTGGAGGGCGTGGGGGAGGTGAGGCCGACTCCAGGGTTCTGTTGCCCCCTTGCACATTTCCGGCCGGGGAAGTTACCCTGGCTCTCGCCCGGTATTTACACCTTCCAGTCACACACGGATGTCTTCTTCTTGGTGCTGCTTTCTTTAGTTTGTGTCTAGCGTGTTTTGTGTGTGTGAGTGTGTGAGTGTGTGAGTGTGAGAGTGTGAGAGAGTGAGAGAGTGAGAGAGTGAGAGAGTGAGAGAGTGAGAGAGTGAGAGAGTGAGAGAGTGTGTGAGAGTGTGTGAGAGTGTGTGAGAGTGTGAGTGTGAGTGTGAGTGTGAGTGTGAGTGTGAGTGTGAGTGTGAGTGTGTGTGTGTATTCTCCAGCTCAGCCGTGTTGCAGTAATGCATAGTCGACTTTCTCTTATTCTCAGGGCGTGACGTTTCCTGCGATGCACGCGATGTGGGCGACTTGGGCCCCGCCCATGGAACGAAGTCGGCTTCTGACCATGTCCTACGCAGGTAAGGCTGCTGACCATGTCCTACGCAGGTAAGGCTGCTGACCATGTCCTACGCAGGTAAGGCTGCTGACCATGTCCTACGCGGGTAAGGCTGCTGACCATGTCCTATGCAGGTAAGGCTGCTGACCATGTCCTACGCAGGTAAGGCTGCTGACCATGTCCTACGCGGGTAAGGCTGCTGACCATGTCCTACGCAGGTAAGGCTGCTGACCATGTCCTACGCGGGTAAGGCTGCTGACCATGTCCTACGCAGGTAAGGCTTCTGACCATGTCCTACGCAGGTAAGGCTTCTGACCATGTCCTACGCAGGTAAGGCTGCTGACCATGTCCTACGCAGACCATGTCCTACGCAGGTAAGGCTGCTGACCATGTCCTACGCAGGTAAGGCTGCTGACCATGTCCTACGCAGGTAAGGCTGCTGACCATGCAAATGATAAATGGCTGGCATTTATATTGCGCCTTTATCCAAAGCGCTGTACAATTGATGCTTCTCATTCACCCATTCACTCATTCATACACGCACTCACACACCAACGCCGATTGGCTGCCTTGCAAGGCACCAACCAGCTCATCAGGAGTATTTTGGGGTTAGGTGTCTTGCTCAGAGACACTTCAGCACACCCAGGTGCGGGATGCTGACCATGTCCTTTGCAGGAACAGCTGTTATCTGCTGGGAACTTGCCTAGGAAAAACGCAATTTACTGAGCCAAGCTTTGATGTACTGCCACGTCTTCCCGCCTTTTTCGTTTCTGTGTTCAACTGATTACACTGCTACTGCTCTTAACTGTTCTTATTTCTCCATTCTCGATTGGTTATGACCAATTCGAAGGTACTTATGGAACTAGATACTCTAAATTATTAATGATGAAAAGGCATTATGATATGAATCAATGTTTTTTCAGGTTTAATGTATTCGGTCAGCTGTAATCTCTAATAATTTCTCTAATGTTATTTCCCTGTGTGTCACTAGGTGCCCAGCTGGGGACTGTTTTTGCCCTTCCTCTGTCTGGTGTGATCTGCTTTTATCTGGACTGGACGTATGTGTTCTACATTTTCGGTAAGAGCATACTGTCCTGCAGAGCAGCCTGCAGTGTGACCCTGTGTGGTGGAAAGCCATGGAAAAGTACTCCAAGAAGCATCCGGGTCGTAGCGGGAGAGCGGTACCATCCGATTGGTGCATTCTTGCCAACCCCCCAAACTGTGTGTTGGTATTACTGTAAATTACATTACATTACATTACATTATTGGCATTTGGCAGACGCTCTTATCCAGAGCGACGTACAACAAAGTGCATACCCATAACCAGGGATAAGTTCGCTGAAAGACCCTAGAGGTAAGTACAATTTCAACTGCTACCTGTACAACAAAGATAAGGACAAGGGCCATTTTTTTTTTTTTTTTTTTTTTCTTTTTTTTTTGAACAAACAAACAAACAGAGCAAAAGTCACCAAAGTTAACTATCCAAACACTGCTTACCTAGCCAACTAAAATACTGATACACAAGTCACAGAGACAACAATTAAGGTTCACAGGGAGGTAGGGAGGGATGGGGAGAGGTGCTGTTTGAAGAGGTGTGTCTTCAGCTTGCGCTTGAAGGTGGGGAGGGATTCTATAGTTCTGACCTCAACGGGGAGTTCGTTCCACCACCGTGGAGCCAGAACAGACAGTAGTCGTGAGCGTGAGGTGGAGGTTCTGAGAGGGGGAGGTGCCAAGCGGCCTGTGGAGGCTGAACGAAGAGGTCTGGCAGGGGTGTAGGGTAAATAATTCAGACCGGTTCTGTCAGATAGATTCTCTGTGGGATCAATACAAACAAGTGACCTACCCAGAATGCTGCTGTTACCTGATTGGGTAGACGCACCGCGTCCTAGATTTCCGTTTAAAAAAACGTAACGATAGGGCGCACCGTTGATAAACATTCTCTTATTGCTCCCAAACGGTTCACTAAAATGATGTTATTTGTAAACATCTGAGGGAAGTAATGGGCAATGCAGTTGCTGAATCTTGATTCATATTTTTGGTCCGCCAACGCCTGGTATGAAAGTTTTGACCTGAGTTTCGTGAGCCAGTCCTGGACGGAGTCGTTTGCATGGAATAAGGGAGGAGTATATCGCCTATGCAAATACAGAATCGGTAAACGTTACCGCACCACTGGACCAGACTGCATCTGTCAGGGGCTGTGGAGCAGCCTCTATATAGAAAATGAATGAAATGCGTTGAGTGCTGGAATCAGTGAAAATGCCCTGTTAGGTGCTGATTGTGTAGTGTGTGGGTCTCATTCGGCAGCTTGTAGCCTAGTGGCTAAGGTACATGGCTGCGACCTGCTGTTGCCACGATAAGATCCGCACAGAGCAAGGCCCTTAACCCCGCATTGCTTCAGGGGGGGATTGTCTCCTGCTAAGTCTAATCAACTGCAAGTCGCGTTGGATAGAAGTGTCAGCCAAATCATAGGCCAGGCCCTGGTTCACTGACCTATGGTGCGTTTGGCTTGCATCTGCAGGAGTAGTGGGGCTGGTGTGGTTCGTCCTGTGGACCTTTCTGGTCAGCAGCACGCCGGAAACGCACAAGAGGATATCGGAAGCGGAGAAACAGTACATCACGTCGTCTCTGAAGAGCGAGGTTGGTGGGAGTCACAGGGACTCAAATACAGAATTGTTTTGGACTACTCTTTGCTTTACTGAGCTTGTTTGGTGTATTGGAGCCTATGAAATGCTCTCAATAAGTGCAAACCTCGCTTTCTGTTCCTCTTCATGGTGGCCCAGTTGCAACAGGCAAGATCAGCACAGAAAAGTATTTGAATCCAAAAAGGGTCATTGACCCAGGTCTGGTCACAACATTGGCATGTGACTCCTCCGTTGTTTATAAGTCATATGTTATCCACTGGGCACGTGAAGCTCCCAGTGCAACCTTGAAGAGACGACATATAAAAACATTTCATTACAAAGACGATATTGCAGATTTTGTGGAATTTTTCACAACATGAAACATCTCGCATATATTATTAAGACAACATTGCAAAAACCTCTTGTCTTAACACATTTTTAGTCTTGGGTGTGAAAATCTTATTTTCTTCTCTGAGTTAGAAAATATTTGCTTGTTTTAAGTTACTTTTTGTGAAATTATCTTTTGAATTTGAAACGAGTAAATGTGTCTCACCACATTGGGAATCTTTTCATTCTGAACATGAGGCTAACGTACTCGCTAAGATTAATAAACGGACAGGTTTTAAATGTATCCTGTTCCCCCACAGCTCTCCCCCACCACCAGCCACATTCCCTGGGCATCCATCTTCTCCTCCTCGGCAGTCTGGGCCATCGTGGTGGCCCACTTCTCCTACAACTGGACCTTCTACACCCTGCTGACGCTGCTCCCCACCTACATGAACAAGATCCTGGGCTTCAGCATCAAAGAGGTGACATCTAAAACAGTGAATTTATCTTGTGTTTAGGTTCCAGATCTTAGTTTTTCACTTACCATGTTCTGTCTGTGTAAAATGTTTTAGCTTGTTTTGAGAACATCTGGTCTGGTCTTATTTAGAGTTCATATCCTATTCTAAGGACTGTAGTATTATCCGTGGTAGTAAACCCACGGGGATGTGATTTCTCGTTTTAGGAATCCAACTTTTCTTGAATTAAATTTCAAAGAAATTGGAAATTAGAACCTGAAGAAATAGTCTGCTAGTGAGGAAAATGTACTAAACCCTTGTGCTGTCTTAAGGGTAAATAATGACCTGCAACTATGTTTAACAGCAGAGAAAACCCCCTAAATGATCTTTTTTTCAACTTGAAATTTGATCACAAAGTTTGTGATGAGTGACACTGCTGCGGGGTTTAAAAATAAATGAAGCTGCTTTATTTTAGGGGTTTAACGAAGTTAAGACTACGCAAGGGTTAGTCAGAACATCCAGGGAATTATTGCCTTTTTCCCTGTGTCCAAATCTGGACAGAGGAAGACCCCGCTGCTTCTGGGGGGAGCCCTTGACTCCTCCTCCTGTTCACCAACGCTGTTTGAACACGCTGCGCTTTATGTCTGTGTCATGGCGGTTTAAATGCTTTCTACGTGTCCCTATGACTCACCGCTTGACAAACAACGCGATCACGGGAGCTTCTGCTACCACAGCGGTGATGAATTCTGCCGGGCCGTGTCAGAAGCTGCTGTCGTGCCAGCTTGGGTTTCTGCGACTGTAGGATCTCAGTTTCAACGTTACGCGTGACGCGCCTTCATCGGGGTATTACAGAAAATCTAGACCTCGATGTTTCAACTGAATTAAAATCGATTTAATTAACTAGTCTAAAGGGCAAATGAAAACATGTTTTTAGCACCCCAGGGTCAATATACTGCTGTACTGACATGGAAACATACCGCATCCGCTCATTAGGATGAGTTGACCATTGGAAACTTGAGCGTCATTCCAGTGGCACCATTCTGTTGACTGTGAATGACAGAGTTAACGGGGCTGCATTTGAGAGTGGGGTCTGAACCGTTGGCTTCCCCCTTCCAGAACGGGATGTTGTCTGCGCTGCCCTACCTGGGCTGCTGGCTGTTTGCGCTGCTCGGTGGTCAGCTGGCCGACTGGCTGAGGGAAAGGTGGTTCATCCCCACGGTGACCGTGCGCAAGGCCTTCAGCATAGCAGGTGAGTGACTGCTGAATCCAGGACTCCTGCTGCAATGCAGCTTCAGCCCTTACCTGTTTGGCTGCGTTTGTCGAGGGTGACATTCCGTGTGGAAAACGGCCTGTTTTACGCACGCTGGTCTCCGTCCGATCCTACAGGCATGGTGGGGCCGGCCTTGTTCCTGGTTGCCGCGGGTTACACAGGCTGCGATTACGTCATGGCGGTGGCCTTCCTGACCGTGTCCTCCGCCCTGGGAGGCCTCAGCTCCTCCGGGTTCGGCATCGGCCACCTGGACATCGCGCCCTCGTAAGACTACCCCCCCCCACACACACACACAGCTCGCCTGGACATCGCACCCTCGTAAGACACCCCCTCCCACCGCCCGAGTCCTCCCCCTGTGGGCCCTGCTTACTTTGGGTGGATTAGAACGAGGCCCCCTGGTGCACCCCTGGTCCTATAGCCTGCGGGTTCATTTTCTATCAAAATGGCTGATTACACGGCCAGCTCACCGCACGTGATTTCTTGGGTCTGAATTGGATGTGGATTTTTTTGGGGGGGTTTTTTAAGATATTTTTTAGGCCTTTTTCAGCTTTATTGGACAGTATACAGTATAGAGAGACAGGAAGAATGGGAGCGAGAGAGAGGGGAAGACATGCGACAAATGTCAGACGGTTGGATTTGAACCGCCGACGTCGCGGCTCGCAATGAGCATGCGGTCAGTGCTCTACAGGCTGCGCCACCGAGACACCCTGGATGTGGATTTTTAAGGCTACACTGGGCCTTGAACCACCAATCTTCCGGGTCCCAGTCAAGCGCCTTAGCCACTAGGCTACATGCTAGGAAGCCCAGGTGGTGACACATAAAACCAACCACAGTGTGACCAGTATTCCATATCATTTATCCAACAACCTCTGGGTAAACCCATGGACTACCGATGCATAAAAACAGCTAAACAAGGTGACTGCTGTCTGTAGTTTTAATGGCAGGCTGTCTCCATAACAGTGCTGTTTTCTCCATCGTTATTAGTCTCCTAAGAGAAAGGCAGTGGAGCTGTGTTAATGTCCCAGTGCTGCCGTGGTGCCTGATCATCTGTGTAATTTTATTCATGGTCCCATTTTAAGAAAGTGAAGCTATTTTTATTTTTATTTTATTAATACCACCACCACCCCCCTCTTCGGAGGACATTATTATTATTATTTTTAGAATTTTATCTATGGGGGCTTGGGCATTATCTTCTTTAGAAATACATTTCTGCATTGTTCAACTTATAATGACCTGTACCTCTATTTTCTGTCTATAGGTACGCAGGGATTTTACTTGGGATTTCTAACACTTTTGCAACTGTACCGGGCATGGTAGGACCTGTCATAGGCAGTGCCCTGACGCACTCTGTAAGTATTTTCTGTGTGCGTTTATTCACTACTGGAATAGTTATTGCAGATATTCAAATACTTTTCTGTGCTTGATTGATCTTGAGTCAACCAAGAGGACCTGGGTCAAAGTGTCCCTGAGCAAGACACCTCACCCCCAAATGCTCCTGACGAGCTGGTTGGAACTTGCATGGCAGCCAATCACCTTTGGTGTGTCAGTGGGTGTGTATGAATGGGTGAATGAGAAGCATCAATTGTACAGCGCCTTTATCCAAAGGCGCTATATGAATGCCTACCATTTACATTATACAGGGTTTGGTAAGTGTGAATGGGGAGAACGACGTGGTGCAGTTTGTGTGTTCGCTCATGGGGTTTTTCTTCGCTCCTGCTTCCTGTCCCTGCAGAACACTATAGAGGAGTGGAGAGTCGTGTTCTACATCTCTGCCGGGATCAACGTGTTCGGCGCCACCGTCTTCACCGTGTTCGGGAAGGGCACGGTGCAGTCCTGGGCCGTGTCCAACGCCTACCTGGATGGTCCCTGAAGAGGCGGGACCGCGGCTCTAGGATGACTGGCTCCTGGCACTTTTAATCGCAGATAAATAGCCAGCCTGGACGGGCTGGTCCACACTGGTATGAGCCGGTTCGTCCTGTGAACGGTTGAACACTAATGATGGGACATTGCCTTTTCAGAAAACCTAACTTTTGTTTTGTGTATCTTACCATACGGGTCAAGGGTGAGGGTTGATACTCTGCCTCTTTTTGCTGATCAGCTGCCCCTGAAAACCCTCTCAAGCTGGTATTGTTTTATAAATTTCAGCAATACTCATGCCAGAACATAGTCAATGCATTTTGCCTTAACTCTATGGTTTACGGGTTATAGTCTGTGTCAAGCTTCTTATTTCTTTTTTTTGTTGTTGTTATTGTTGTTTTTGTTGTTCTGTTTTGTTTGAAAAAGAAGGGATTTTCATCTCCTTGTTACTTGTAATCATGTTAAAATGGAAAGGTTTACATGGCTTTGTTTACTATTAGTGTATGAAGTGCAGTCAGCCAATTGAAGCTGCTTTTACGTGAAGATTTGTTTGTTTTTAAATCTTGTTTTTACATTTCTATCTTGCCACCTTTTTTTTTCCACCTCTCCTTCCTATTTGTCTTATGAATTTGCCCATCCAAACACTCTTTCCTCTTGGACGTTCAGAGGGCATATCATTGCACAGGGAACCAGTTCTCTCGCTGGATAAGCCACCTAACAGCCCTTGTATTTTTACTATTTCTCTTTTAATAATGATCCTTTTATGTAACCTCCTTCAGACATTCCTTCTAATGGTGGCTCTGCAGACAGGCAGAATATCTCTTGCAAGGTGTTCAATAAAGGGAGCTTTTTATCTCTGGCAAAGACTCCATTCCTTAATTACATACAAGGTATCAAAACATAATGTCATATTTGATCAGTTATTAAATATATTTTTGATTTGCAAATAAGATCTGCATGTTTAAAAAATACATTTTAAAAATCCATCCATGGATGTATATTCTCCAGATGCTGTACATCCAAATTACAAAATGCAACATATAGAGTTTTTTTTCTGTGGAAATGTTGTTTTAGTCTAGGCATAATCTCATCTTAATCCATGTCTGGGAAACCGTCCCATAAAGTTAAGATGGTTACGGTTAAGATGGTTAAGGTGAAAGGAGATGAAGTCAACCGGGCTGTTCTGTGAGAAACTAGGGAATGCATCATATTATCCACCTGGTCAACAAATACCGCAAAAAATAGTTTACGTCATGTGGCTTCGATTTCATTTCAACAAGAAGTATAACTAAAACGTAAAGTGCAACTGAAATGAATGTTTGAAACTGAATATATATCTCGAGCTCACAAGTCGACGAGGAAAGTATTTTTATTTTTCGCACTGTAAATCACTTAGCGACGGTGCCTTCTCACCTAGTAGTACTGGTTTGGGCTTAGAGGGGGTAGGAGCAATGACTGCCCTGACGCCAATACCTACACCCCCTCCAGTCTGATATAAACGGATCAGCATCACAGGACAGCCTTTTCTGCACCGAACGTGGACATCAGTCGTTGACACAGGTATGTAATCTATGGAGTTAGTAATGCACCATATTTCATTTGGAACTGAATTGTGTTCGGGTCTGTGCTGAAATACGATGATGCTATATTGCGTTGAAACTGGCTTCTGTAATGAAATGGTCATTGGTCCGTTTTTATCTTCCCCAAGGGTAAATTGTGTAATCTTGGAAACGGTCGTGCAGTTATCAGCTTCTAGTTTAGCAGCGCTCTTCTTGCATTGACACAGAAGTGGGTGATGAATATTGTGAAGCTGCAAGCAGGAGGAGGACCAAATGCAGTCTGACCCCTTATCTCTGGAATTACCACTCGCCCTTCGCCGTATTTCTAAACATAGCTAGTTATAATACGCATAGACTAGGCTAATCCCGAATTCTCAAGATTCTGTTAAACGTGACTTGCAAAGAGATATATATTTTTTCTTTGATAGCTTGTTAACCCTAATAATAGTTAACTTGATAGCTTTCGAACAGCACATAGCGTATGCAATTTAGGAAAACTATCTGGCTGTTCGCTAAAAAGGTTGGTTTAAGGTGTGATGTCATTGTGTCAGCCAACCGGCGACAGTGACTGGTTAACGATAGCTAACGTGAGTGTCGGCAACTGATAAAATATAACAAATACATGAATGACTAATAAACCCTGACATCTGGTTATTTTATGTTATGCAATTCTTGCTGTGAGCAATGGCGTTAACTGAATGAAACCATTATAGAAATGAATGGTAATTCCAGCCGCTAATAGGAATGAATTGCAGTACAAAGTAATTGTAGACATCTGAGTCTCTGCCTTGCTAAATTCGATGAAATTGAATGAACGTTATTATTATGTGTGCGGGATTGATGAATTAGCCTACAGTTGCAGTCTAACTTTTGGTCATTAAAGGCATGGCAGGCTAGCTAGCGTTAGCAGGAATAATTTGTTGTGACGTGATGTCTTGACTGTCATTGAGAGGATGTTTGCTAACGTTTGAAACGGTGAATTTAGCAGCAATGTACTGCTAACACGCTGGGATGAGCCAGTTGATTTAATTTTCAGTTAATTATATAATCAGTCCTGGTTATTTTTTTTTGAAAAATATGCTTTTTCAGAAGTTGGGAGTTTAGTGCTGTGTGATGGATACTGTATATCAAATGGCTGCTATTCATTTTCGGTGGCTAGGAGTTCTACACAAAATGGTGGGCATTGTTACTAAGAGTGCACACTGCAATGCTCCGTCACCTTGCGTGGAAATGAAAGACTGTCCCAACGGTAGCTGCCTTTCCGTTGCTATGGTGTGAAATGCGCTTAAAAGGTGAAGGCACTTGTCATTGTGTGCGGGAGCAAGAGGTGAGGGAGAGTCTGTCTGACAGGGTGGGAGTGTCTGACGCAATCCATATACGCGTATAGCAACGCGGAGTGCATTGTCCGTACTGCTGACTAATCGCAACCCTAATCAACCAGAAATGTTTCAGCGGAACACATTTACACTCATAGTGCAAAAAATAAGGTCAAATTTGTAAAGGCAAATGCCTGTGGTGGCGGAGACGGAGTTGACCTCTGGTCCTCTGCGTTGATGTCCTTGAACTCAGTGACTGCATTCCGTAGGCTAACAGCAGGTCTGGGTCTGTGATAATATCTCTCGTGCCATACTGTTTTAATGACGGTGCATAATACTGTTGTTGAAACGCAAGTGTTGCATTTAAACAATGTTTTTATTTCCCCACTGGTAAAATCTATAAGCATAGTGAGGACAAAAACAGGGTGGCCATACTGTATATGCAAAAAAACAAAAAAAAAAACAGTCAGTGTAAGTAACAGTAAGGCTGCATTTCAAGATAACGATTAAACAATGCGATACTGACTGAGCTGCATTAGCACACAATGCTAACAGGTAACTCGTTCTTATTTTGAATTGTCTGCTTCAGTTCCTGTTCTAGAAATTCCGTGAGAGTATCATCTCCTAATCAGCAATGGGAAAGGAAAAACTGCACATCAACATCGTGGTGATCGGCCACGTCGACTCCGGGAAGTCCACCACTACCGGACACCTCATCTACAAGTGCGGGGGCATCGACAAGAGGACCATCGAGAAGTTTGAGAAGGAGGCAGCAGAGGTGAGCCCCGCGCAGTCGGTTGACCGAGCTAACGAGCTAACCCTCCTTCTCAATTTTATCCGTTGAATTGGATACGTACAGCGCTTCTCATTTCATCCGGTGTGAGTCAGTTGAAGCCTACTGACAATCTTACAGTCAGAAAGCATTCATATTTGTGGAGGGGCTCCCGACGTGTCCGGGCCGCAAGGGGGCTAGGGGGCTAACACTGCAGAGCTGTCTTTTCCATAGTTTTTCAAATATATAATTATTTTCTGTAAATCAAATACTTTTCTATGCTCTATTAATCTTGCATGGTGTATTTGAGCAAGAAGGAGCAGATGGGCGGGGCTTACACTCTTGGGATCACTTCATTTGTTCCAATACACCAGGCAAGGTTAGTAAAATGCAGAAAAGTATTTGAATCCAAAACAAATGCCATTTTGAACCCAGGTTTGGTATTATCACGGGTTGAAGCCATGACTGTGTCGTTACCGGACTGAGACCGACACACTTGTCCCACCAGCAGTCGGGGGGAATTTAAATTGCCCTGGGTGACATACATTGCATTAGGTCTGTTTGCATTAGCTCTAATAACATTAGCCCTGTTTGATCCTAGCCACATGCCAGACAGCCCACTTGTCAGTGAGATGAATTGCTCTGATTGGCTCTCCCAGGTCCTTATCAGGTCCTTATGGGCTGCTGTGTGTAGCTGGTTTATAAGCAGGTTTTGGAGTGGGCCTGGGTGGGATGTAATATTAACAAAACACTTTTTTATTTTCCCCCCCAATATGCTTGTGTTTATTGTTGTTCTTGTACCCAATAGTATTCCATTTCAGCTTGATGACCTATTAAGTGATTGGTGAATAATTATCCAATTATTGTGAAATAGCTTTATTCTTTTTATTTATGTTTTTAATCCTGGGTGAAAACTGTGAAGTGCTGAGACCTGTTTTTTAAATGGCGGGTGTACAAAAGTAAAGATTGATTGACAGATCAACGTTCGTGCCGATGTGCCAGCCCAGACTGCTGAAGGTCTCAATTCAGGGATCCATTTGATCGACCGATCGATCTGTGCTGAGCCTCCATTTTGTTTTCCCCCAAGATGGGCAAGGGCTCCTTCAAGTACGCCTGGGTGCTGGACAAGCTGAAGGCCGAGAGGGAGCGCGGCATCACCATCGACATCTCCCTGTGGAAGTTCGAGACCAGCAAGTACTACGTCACCATCATCGACGCGCCCGGGCACAGGGACTTCATCAAGAACATGATCACCGGCACTTCCCAGGTCTGTGGCAAAGCGTGTTGGGTTTATGGAAACGTGGTGTGTCCGGACTACTGTTCAGGCTGCTGTTCCCTCTACTGCGGTGGTCTCAAACTCGTTGCCACGGCAGGCCCGTCTATTCCGCAGGTTTTAATCCCCACCAATTAGCGCTGCCTTAATCTGTTTCAGTTCCCCATTCAGCCCATATGCATTTAAATGCAATAAAACATCACAGACTGTAATGTTTACTGATTAAATCATTTGAAATGAGACAAGGACACTTGCTTCATCCGGGCCCCGGAATATGTCACTTAGAGTGAATCACGTGGGGCAGACGGTAGCCTTGTGGCTGAGGTGCTTGACTGGGACCTGGAAGATTGGTGGTTGGAGCTGTAAACTGTAATGCAATGTAAGCTCTTGAGAGGTGACGTCATTCCGTGTAGTGATTACGCATTATTTCCCTCCTACACGGGGGTGAATCGTTTTGACATCGTGCCGATACTCTGTGTAGTTCTGATGAATTTCGATTGGGTTCCCCTCGCTCGCCAGGCGGACTGCGCGGTGCTGATCGTGGCGGCCGGGGTGGGCGAGTTCGAGGCCGGGATCTCGAAGAACGGGCAGACGCGCGAGCACGCCCTGCTGGCCTACACGCTGGGGGTGAAGCAGCTCATCGTGGGCGTCAACAAGATGGACTCCACCGAGCCCAACTACAGCCAGAAGCGCTACGAGGAGATCGTCAAGGAAGTCAGCACCTACATCAAGAAGATCGGCTACAACCCCGACACGGTGGCCTTCGTGCCCATCTCCGGCTGGAACGGGGACAACATGCTGGAGTCCAGCCCAAATGTGCGTTCAAGGGCTTGTGGGGGGGGATGTGGTATATATTTGCAGATTTTTGTGTTCAAAGACCCATTGTAAATCCCTATCATTGAAAAAGGCTCACTGACATGTTAACTGACTCACCCTCTGCCTGTGTCTATAGTCCTTAAATTCGGGTTTCAAAATATACAGTTGACGGACTGACATTGTGTACCAAAACATTGTATAGCTGTACAATAATTGAAGCTCATTGGTTGAAAATTGGTGCCACAGCCAATGCCTGGGTGGGGTGGAGGGGGTGGGGGGGCTTATTGCCTTTAAAGAAGCAAAAGCTGTAACTTTGAAAAGTAAATTGCTACAGCTAAGTGGCAAGCAACCCATCACACAATAGCATCACGTACAGGGCTGGACCTGCATTCTCAGTTACCATTCACACGGGCTGTTGCCCATTAGTGTAAGGAATTCCATTGCATAGTGGTTGCTGTAAAAGTATTTGCTGGCTAACGGTAGCTTTGACTAGCCTGGGAACCCTTCTCTTGGGACTGCCAGCAGTGACTTATATATACATGTACAGCAGTGTTAGATTTTTATTAGTGGGGAAAAAAATTTGGTTGAAAAGTGCCAGGTTCTCCCAGGTTCATTGTGATCCATCGTAACGTGTTGCCTTGGCGACGTTTCTCCAGATGACCTGGTTTAAGGGGTGGAAGATCACGCGGAAGGACGGGAACGCCTCCGGGACCACGCTCCTGGAGGCCCTGGACGCCATCCAGCCCCCGAGCCGCCCCACGGACAAACCCCTGCGCCTGCCCCTGCAGGACGTCTACAAAATCGGAGGTGAGGGGCGCGGAGACGTCGGATTTTACTTTGTGTTGAGCTTAGTCGTGTCATATGAGCCTCCTTATCCTCCCGCCTGTCAATCATTCATTGTTGAAAATGGGGAAAAAACTGAGCCCTAGTGGGGGACATTTAAATGGTTTTTCGATAATGCTTTTTATCCAAAGTGCTTTACAATGAATGCTCATTCATCCATCCATTCACACACACATTCACATGCCAATGACTGAAGCGTTGCAATACCAGGCCCCAAACTGCTCGTCGGGAGCGATTGGGGGTTAGGTGTCTTGCTCAGGGACACTTCCGCACACCCAGAGCAGGGGATCAAACTTACAGATGACCGCTCTTACCTCCTGAGCTAATGTCGCCCCCACGTTTTTTCCCCGCATACATTGTTCGTGGCGTTTATTTTACCTTTTGAAGCCTGGAATATAGACTTCATTCTAATTTCCATTATGTTTATTGAAACACAAATTTTGAGTCAAAGATTCACCGCCGTCTGCATCCTGTGTGTTCGACCTGTGTAGGGGGGGGCGACATTAGCTCAGGAGGTAAGAGTGGAGCGGTCTCGTGGCAGTTGGAAAGGTTTCCGGCTCGATCCCTCCCACTGGGTGTGTCGAAGTGTCCCTGAGCAAGACACCTAACCCCCAATTGCTCCCCACAAGCTGGTCAGTGACTTGCACGCCGTTGGTGTTATTGTGAATGGGTGAATTAGTTGCAAAGCGCTTTGGATGAAAGTGCTACATGAATGCAGCTCGTTTACTAGTGTTTACCACGCTGGCAGGAATCGGCACGGTGCCCGTGGGCCGCGTGGAGACGGGCCTGCTGAAGCCCGGCATGGTGGTGACCTTCGCCCCCGTGAACGTGACGACGGAGGTGAAGTCGGTGGAGATGCACCACGAGGCCCTGACGGAGGCGCTGCCCGGCGACAACGTGGGCTTCAACGTCAAGAACGTCTCCGTCAAGGACATCCGCCGCGGCAACGTGGCGGGCGACAGCAAGAATGACCCGCCACAGGAGGCCGCCAACTTCACCGCGCAGGTGAGCCCGGCGGCGGCCGCCCCCTCCCGCCGCACAGGTGCCCGATCCGGGCTCAGAAAGTTACCGACAAAGTCAAAAAGTATTTTCCTCTCCCAGTATTTTGTTCCAATCACCTGCATTTGCTAATTAGCACACTTCCTCAGCCAGGAGGTAGAAGTTATGAGTGGAATCCGCTGGCTCAGTTCATGGGTGGAAGACACGCACGGCAGGACTTTTAACTGTCTGACCCCTGGACCTTCCACCTCTGGGCTTTGGTAATACACTTAGGCTCATCAGACCTGGGTCCAAAACTTCAACCAAGTGGGCCTCATTTCTGGTCCCATTTGTGAGAACTGCAGGCTGTTTTTTAAAGGCATACTATGCAGGATCTTTACCTTGAAAATAAGCACAGGCATATTTACCAGGTCTAAGCAAGCTTTCAGTATGTAGTTTTTGATTATATTTGATTCTGATTGCCTTTGGAGTCTGGGCCTTATGTTGACAAATGTTATTAACAGACTTTTGCCAGGGACAGTCAAGCAAGCCATTGTGAGAAATAAGAAAAAACAGTCCAGAGACATCGGCTAAACAATAGGCTTTCCAAACTAAACTGTTGGGATCATCTTTAAGAGGAAAGACAGCACAGTTTCCACATGACCCCTGATTGTCATGATGATGACGCTCCCTCGTAGGTGATCATCCTGAACCACCCGGGGCAGATCAGCGCCGGCTACGCCCCGGTGCTGGACTGCCACACCGCCCACATCGCCTGCAAGTTCGCCGAGCTCAAGGAGAAGATTGACCGCCGTTCGGGCAAGAAGCTGGAGGACAACCCCAAGTCGCTGAAGTCCGGCGACGCCGCCATCGTGGACATGGTCCCCGGGAAGCCCATGTGTGTGGAGAGCTTCTCCGAGTACCCTCCGCTAGGTGAGCGCCGTTAGCACGTTAGCGTGTGGAGAGCTTCTCCGAGTACCCTCCGCTAGGTGAGCGCCGTTAGCACGTTAGCGTGTGGAGAGCTTCTCCGAGTACCCTCCGCTAGGTGAGCGCCGTTAGCACGTTAGCGTGTGGAGAGCTTCTCCGAGTACCCTCCGCTAGGTGAGCGCCGTTAGCACGTTAGCGTGTGGAGAGCTTCTCCGAGTACCCTCCGCTAGGTGAGCGCCGTTAGCACGTTAGCGTGTGGAGAGCTTCTCCGAGTACCCTCCGCTAGGTGAGCGCCGTTAGCACGTTAGCGTGTGGAGAGCTTCTCCGAGTACCCTCCGCTAGGTGAGCGCCGTTAGCACGTTAGCGTGTGGAGAGCTTCTTCGAGTACCCTCCGCTAGGTGAGCGCCGTTAGCACGTTAGCGTGTGGAGAGCTTCTTCGAGTACCCTCCGCTAGGTGAGCGCCGTTAGCACGTTAGCGTGTGGAGAGCTTCTCCGAGTACCCTCCGCTAGGTGAGCGCCGTTAGCACGTTAGCGTGTGGAGAGCTTCTCCGAGTACCCACTGCTAGGTGAGCGATGTTAGCACGTTAACATGTAAGAGTACAGTGTAAAAAGTCTGTGCTGACAAGTGTTTTGGTCTTGTAATGATTGCCAATGAGGTGACAGAATTTTCACTCATTTCAAGATTTGCCAATTGGGTAAGACAATTTCACTTTTCAAGCAAAAAGAAGTAATGTAAAGCAAGCCACCTGAGAGAAAAAAGTAGAAACTATTAAAAACAGTGAAAATTTTAAGCCTAATTACAAGACAGACCACTTCGCAGTGTAGATATTGCCAGGAATTTGTCTTCCTCGCTCCTTTGTCATTTTTACATAATTTGCCTGAAAAACATGGTCGGCTTCAATGAACTTTCCATATACTTGTATTTTGTCAGAAAAAGTTTAATTCTCCTGGGTCTCAGGCTAAAATGCGCTGAACTTTGTGGCCCTGTGCCCTCTCTTGCCTCCCAGGGCGCTTTGCGGTGCGCGACATGCGGCAGACAGTGGCGGTTGGAGTGATCAAGGGCGTGGAGAAGAAAGCCGCCACCACCGGCAAGGTCACCAAATCCGCCCAGAAGGCACAGAAGACCAAATGAACGTTGTGCTGGGCTGCCAACTCCCGAGTCACCAATGGCAGAACAGCAAACTCCCAACGTTTCTCTCCGATTGGCCGGTTAAGCTCCATAGTCAAGGACTGGTTAATTACTACAATGCATCGCAAAAGTATCAGGAGGAAAAAAAAAAAAGTAGTAATATCCATAATAATGCAGAAGTTTTTTTTTTTGTTTGTTTGTTCTCTAAATGCATATTGGTAGTCTTAATGTGCACTTTTGCTTGGGTTCAGCCATTTTGACAGTACGCACCATTTTTGAGTCATCAAGGCCATTGAGTGTAAGCAAACGGGTCAGTGTTGTCTCTTGTCTACACTCCATCCTGCTTTTACATTTTAACACACCCGGTGCTCAGTCGCTGCTGCTTGAGTGTTACGCAGACAACAACAGTAAAGCAATGCTGCATTTGTGTTTTAGTTTAAAGGATTTTTCCCTAATCTGTGTTATGGGTGCATGCATAAACTGTGTCTTCTGCACTGTATTGCTTAAGTCTTTACCTGGCACTTTAATTGGCAATTGCGTCCACCTGCGCTTGAACTCTTCAGCTTTAACGTTGGCTCCTGTACCTTACTGTTATCTGTTAAAACTGGTAAAAGCTTTTCTATTTAACATTAAAGATGTTCCAACAGTCATCATGCCTGACCTTTTTTCTCATGTCGTGGAAAGTGGGAGGAACTCTACCATATACCGTACTGTGCTGTTAATGTTTTTAAAACGTAGCCTTCTATGTCAAAAGACTTAACTGAAAGTGTATTGTTAAATGCATAAGCTGACTGAACAGAGTACTTTTTTTTGGCCCTAGGCTAAATTCTTTAATGAATTAACATGGATCCATTTCAACATGCCAAACAGCAGCTCGGTCAGCCTGTTGTGTCATACTCTTGTGTGGGTGCATATACTTGAACATGCAATAACTGGTTGTGTATGTTTTTGAATAATGTAAAATGTCATATTGACACATTATTTTGTGAATTATCAAAACACAGGAGAACTTGCCATAGCCTGTTAAAGGAGTCACGCCTCCTTTAAATCCAGGTGAGTAATGCGTTGCTAAATCACTAGGGGGAGCTGCAAACATGCTGGTAGAAATCCTTTCAATCCAAGTTTGTAATTTGCGATCACATACGATAGACATGACATTATTTCAGTTGAGCGATGGTCCCATATGGTTTTAAATATACATTGTGAGTTTGATTTCTGAGGACTGAGGTGGAACTCAAGCTCATGCCAGAGGCCTTCCAAACCCCTCTAAACTGACTTGAATTATTTAATCCAAGAATGCTCAACATATTATTGAATACACCTAGAACGTACAACATGGATCCAAATGGACCCGTATTAGTTTTCCTATGGAATTTGATGCATAGCTGAGGGTCTCTTTGTTACCTCTTTTAAATTAATTGATGGACTCATTTGATATTCAAGGTATTCATTAATTATTTTGTCTTTGATGGTCACAAATCATCCTCAGTATTCATTTCTGATGTTTTTCGACGTACGGCTGAGTGGCTCTTCGCTATATCTCTTGAGAGGAATTATTTGCGTTATGTAATGATACAGAAATTGGAATATCTTGTTTGGATCATTAAAATCTTCCCCATTTCTTACTAGATGTAAGCGTGCATGCCCATGATTGAGTGTGTGTGTGTGTTAGTTAAATTTCAAAGTACCAAAATTGTCAATTGCAAAATGTATGTTTTATTCATTAAAAATCCCCTCCAGACAGGATATATAAAAATACTGTTTTGAATAACTTGTTGAATATGTTTTTACCACCTATATTATTATTACTCACATATTTCTTAAAATTACATCTACTCTGTCCCGCATTGAAGAATCTTACAGCAGCCTCCTCAAGCAAGCCACTGGAGAGTGTACCCTAAAAGATGGAGAAGTAGAAAGAGAAAGAAAAGGAGTGAGGGGAAGATAAAGATAAACGTTTAGTTACAGTCAGATAGAACGAGACAGACTTTCTATCTGTCATTCTGGTAGACAGACGAACACATAGACATATATACAGATAGAAAGATAGATACACAGATAGAAGAAACAGATAAGAAATGAAGACATGAATGGTAAATCTGACAACAAAATGTTGAACATATCACCAAGAATTAGCTTGTCTCAAAGCTCGTTCTCTCCTCCCTCTATCTCTGTCAGATGTGCTGCTGCCTGAGACGGGTGCATGGGGGGTTGGACCCAAAATGCACGACTCAGAAACAGGGGTGTGATAAAGCCCCATCGGGGCTTTATTCAGGGAATGTCCAGTGAGCGTAGTCAAAAAACAAGCAATGTACATGTTCATGTTCATGTTCATGTTCATGTTCAAATCCAGCCAAAGCCAAAGTACAGTACCGAGGGAGAAGGCAGTCTCGTAATCGGTACACCATGCAAAAAGTCCAGTAGCCAGGAAAGCTGTCAGCGGGGCAGAAGTACAGGCGGACGGTAGGCAGGCTCAGGGTCGATGACGGCGCAAGAGTCAAGACCGAAGTCTGCTCCACGGGGCAAAAGTACAAAAAACATCAGGCAAAGTCATGGTACAGGCAGGCAATGGTCAAAAAAACATAAGTCAATAATCTTTGGTGAATAAACAGGCTTGGATCGTAACGGGTAGACTATGCAGGTGTAGACAGATGTAGACAATTAGCTTGAGAGCAGCAAGAGAATGGAAATCAGGTGTGGAGGATTGACAAGTTAACAAGGTAATTAGTAATCATTAGTAATAAACCTATCCTGCCCTAGCATTAGTAAATTAGGAAATGACATGCACAAGAAACGTAAGGAAACATGAACTCATGGTTAGAATGTTAGTATAACCCAATCCTGATCTAAAGTTAGTAGATTAGTAAGAAGACAATGGAAATTGAAACAATTAGGGTGTGAGTGACAGAAAGGGAGTGCAAGGTTTGCAGAAACACAAAAAAGTATGCTAAACAATGAACAAAACCAGATAACATGAAACAAACATAAATCGTGACATAAAAAGTTTGCAACTGTGCCATGAATAAATTACATAATGTGACAAGACAAGACTAATGATTAAATCATAACAACTAAACATGAAACGTAACATGACATGGGGGGGGGGGGGGGGGGGGGTCGGGGGGACGTGAGAGGATACAGGCTTAATTCATGAAACATGGAACGTGGGGTGAATCTTAAGTGAAGCAGGGAGTGATAACTTAACAGAGGATGGGTTGACAATGCTCATGATCTTAAAGGGGCCAATGAAACGGGGTTGCAGTTTGTGAGAGGTGGCTTGGAGGGGAACGTCCTTAGTGGACAGCCAGACGGAGTCACCCGGTTTGTAGGCTGGGGCTGGTGTGCGGTGGTGATCAGCGAAGCGCCGATTACGGTCTGCCGTGCGTAAAAGCGCGGCCTTGGCGTCCCTCCAGATCTTAGTGCAGCGCTTCATGTGGGTGGCGAGGGAGGGAACGGCGATCTCGGCTTCCTGGTCAGGAAACAGTGGAGGTTGGTAGCCCAGGGATTAAAGGTATTATTAAATATTAAAGGTTTGGCCAGGGCTAAATCACAATTTTTTATTCACGTTGATCAATGTTGCATTAATACTGTTGAGGAGATCCCCATGCATTCGGGGACAATCCATTCCCTGTAATCGCACAACATCTTTGGATATTAATGCAAAGAATCAATGATATAAAACCTCTTTCAGATATTAGAGATCATTCAGAAAGGTCGTCAGAGCAGAGATTTTACTGGAATCTCCACATTCAGCTCCATGAGCTCCACTAACCGCACTTTCACCCTTGGTCATGGAAAAACACTGATAAACCAAAAGATATTTATCTCTTTCTTTATCTTAGATGTTGGGGTAAGGGAAAGCATTGTCCTTTGTTGTAGCCATGATTTAGGAGGCACTTTCTTGGTCATGGAAGACTAATCTCAGTGTCATATTTGAATAAGTAATGCAGGATTTACCTTTCCCCCAAATCCTCCAGAATTCAGTGTTGTTTGACAGTAGAGGAACCACTCTACTTTCTGCTTCCAGAGCTCTCTCTCCATACACCACACAAGCTGCCATTACACTCTCCTACCACAGGAGGGAGACAGAGTGCTAGTGTTTCTGCTGATGTAAAAGCACTGCAGTATAATCATAGAGAGGAAACTACAGTCTGGTGTTAAACTCAGACCTGGCCAGTGCTGACTGTTTGAAGCAGCCACACAACGGAGAGCAGAATTGGACACAGAACTGATCAGTGGGAGGGTGTCAATCGGCTCAGTTTCAGAATACATTCAGTTCATACACCCCAAAAAATGTGTCCCGGCCCTCGATAGACCCAATATTAATAATTAATAATTAAAAATAATAATTAAAATAACCAATATTAATGATTAAACATACCGATAACCTGAAGGTTGGAAGTTCTTCGAAAGACTGCTTTAACTCGGCTCTCATGTCTATGTGATTCCAAAACGGACACCGGGGTTTAATAAAATATATTTATTAAACAAACGTAAACACAGAACAGATAAACTAACGGGAAGTTAGTAAGGAAATTTAGTTGGGTATGTGTGTGTGCGCGTGTGTGTGGCGCGCGCAAGCGCGCGTGTCGCTTGAACAAAGGAAAGGTAAAAGTGGGAGTAGCTAGCTTGGGTAAGCTAGAGTTCTGGGTGTGTTAGTTATTGTGAGCTGTGAGAAGACTACTTGCGTAGTTTACTCTATATATGCGCAAAAGACGGCGAATCAATTCACGTACATATATAGCTAACAAAATACATTGCAATGATAAGACGGAAACACAGATTCACAAAAACAGTTAAGACTAAACTAAACACTGGCTATGCCTGAATGTTTGTTCTCTTACTGAGTCCATACGCATTGGATCCAAAAGACGTGCTGTCCTTGTAGGAGCCGCGATGGTGCTGTGAATGTGGTCTTTTAATTTCCCCCTCGTGGAAATTCTCTGTTCTCCCCCTCTCTGACCTGTCCATATCCACTTTTGAATTCCATTCTGTTGCAGTATCCTACCCTACTAACCTTTTTATTGCAGTTATCTATCGCCCTCCAGGGCCCCTGGGAACCTCACTTGATGAGCTAGGCACCCTTCTCAGCTCCTTCCCTGAGGATGACACCCCGCTGATTCTCCTTAGAGACTTCAACATCCACCTTGAAGCCTCCCAGGCTGCTGCCTTCCTACCGCTACTCCACTCCTTCGGCCTCTCCCTGAAACACTCTCCTCCAACCCACAAGGCAGGCAATGTCCTAGACCTTGTCTTTGTGAGGAACTGCTCATGCTCTGATTTCACGGTTACCCCTCTGCATACATCTGATCACCACTTCATCTCATTCTCCCTCCCTCTTCCTCCCCATCCTCCTCCCCCTCCTCCCACCTACCCTTCCTCAGCCCGCCGTAACCTCCGCTCCCTCTCACCCTCTTCCTTTGCCACCACTGTCACCGCCTCACTCCCCCCTCTCGAATCCTTCTCCAAACTCCCTGCTGACTCTGCATCTGCCGCCCTTCTTTCATGTCTCTCCTCTGCTTTTGACTCCCTCTGTCCCCCTGTCTCAAAGCCGCCTCGCACATCCCCCCCGTCCCCTTGGATATCTGACACCCTCCGTACCTCCAGGGCCAGCCTCCGCGCAGCGGAGAGGAAGTGGGGGAAATCCAGAGACGCTTCAGACCTCACAACTTACCAGTCTCTCCTGGCGGCATTCTCTTCCGCTGTCACTGCCGCCAAAGCTAAATACTATCAAACACAAATTCAGAACTCCGGTTCTAACCCCCGGAAACTTTTCTCTATTTTCTCCTCTCTCCTCAACGCACCGGCTCCTCCTCCTCAGTCCTCCTTTGCTGCTGATGACTTTGCTGATTTCTTCGATGAGAAGGTCACAGTTATCCGCAGATCCTTTACAACCACCGCCCCCCTCACTGTGCCCTTCCCCCCCTCTAGGCCCATCCCTTCCTTTTCCACTTTCTCCCCCCTTACAGACTCTGATGTTTCTCAACTCCTGCTCTCCCACCGCCCCACAACCTGTGCCCTTGACCCTATCCCCTCTTCTCTTCTCCAAACTATCACACCTGACATTCTCCCATTTGTCACCTCCCTTGTCAACTCCTCCCTGTCTTCCGGCTGTTTTCCGGCATCCTCCAAGAGGGCCCACATCACTCCGCTGCTAAAAAAGCCTACTCTGGATCCCTCCATCATCCAGAACTACCGAACTACTATCTCTTCTTCCTTTCCTTTCTAAAACTATCGAACAAGCCGCTTCTACTCAGCTTTCTTCTTTCTTTTCTAACAACAACCTGCTAGACCCCCATCAGTCTGGCTTCAGATCGGGCCACTCGACAGAGACTGCGCTCCTCTCCGTCCATGCCGCACGAGCAGCCTCCCTCTCCTCTGTCCTCATTCTTCTAGATCTCTCTGCTGCCTTCGACATTGTGGATCACTCCATCCGCCTGTCTGCCCTGTCAGCAACGGGCATCTGTAGCACAGCCCTGGACTGGATTGAGTCCTACCTCTCTGGTCGCTCCTTCCAGGTTGCCTGGGCTGGTTCGGTATCGACACCTCGGCCCCTCACCACAGGAGTTCCCCAGGGCTCAGTCCTAGGCCCGCTTCTTTTTTCTCTTTACACTCGCTCCCTTGGCCCTGTGATCACTGCACATGGGCTATCCTATTCGTCTCGTTCCCGCCGTCTGATATGCAGGTTTCAGCCCGTATCTCTGCTTGCCTGAGGGACATCCAGAGCTGGATGGACAACCACCATCTAAAGCTCAACCCAGGCAAGACTGAAATGATATTCATCCCTACTAATACCTCTCCCCATCTGGATCTCTCCATTTCCCTCGGGGATACCACACTCACGCCGTCACCCAGTGCACGGAACCTCGGCGTGGTGATGGACAGCAGACTGTCCCTTTCCGAGAACATTGCGGCGGTGACCCGGTCTTGCAGGTTCTTCCTATACAACATACAGAGAATCCGCCCCTTTCTCACCCCCTACTCGACCCAGCTCCTGGTCCAAGCGATGGTTCTGTCCCGCCTGGACTACTGCAATTCCCTCTTGGCTGGCCTCCCCGCATCCGCCATCAGACCCCTCCAACTTATCCAGAATGCAGCAGCTCGTCTGGTCTTCAACCTTCCCAAATACTCGCACGTCACCCCCTTGCTTACTACCCTCCACTGGCTGCCTGTCATGGCTCGCATCAAATTCAACAAATTGGTGCTAGCCTTCCAAGCAGTTAAGGGGTCTTCCCCAGCTTATCTACAAAAAATCATCAGACCCTACACCCCTGCCAGACCTCTTCGTTCAGCCTCCACAAGCCGCTTGGCACCTCCCCCCTCCACCTCACGCTCACGACTGCTGTCTGTTCTGGCTCCACGGTGGTGGAACGAACTCCCCGTTGAGGTCAGAACTGTAGAATCTCTCCCCACCTTCAAACGCAAGCTGAAGACACACCTCTTCAAGCAGCACCTCTCCCCATCCCTCCCTACCTCCCTGTGAACCTTAATTGTTGTCTCTGTGACTTGCTTTGTGTATCGGTATGTTTTAGTTGGCTAGGTAAGCAGTGTTTTGATAGTTAACTTTGGTCACCTTTGCTCTGTTTGTTTGTTTCTTGTTTAAAAAAAAATAAAAATAAAATAATAATTGACCCTCGTCCTTATCTTTGTTGTACAGGTAGCAGTTGAAATTGTACTTCCCTCTAGGGTCTTTCAGCGAACTTATCCCTGGTTACGGATATGCACTTTGTTGTACGTCGCTCTGGATAAGAGCATCTGCCAAATGCCAATAATGTAATGTAATATAATGAATGTGTGTCCTGGAGAGATGCGCAGGCTGGGGCCTCTTAGCCGCGCGTTGTTGTCTGGTCCGCTCGGTTGCTGGAAGGATGTTCGTTGGTCCCTTTTCTGGGTGGAAAAGTTTGTTGCTGTTGTTCGTTGGTGAGCTTTGCAGGGGTAAACTGATGTAGCGTTCCGCGTACACCAGTTTCCACTCGCTATAGGCCACGAAGTTACCGCGAGGTAACTGGGTGTGTCCGTAGGCCTGGTAGTGCGCTGTGCAGCATTCAGCCTCTGTCCGAGTCTCGGAGCAGATGAGCTGAAGCGAATGGCCAAATATGTGTTCACACAGTGATACAGAGCCGTACAAAAACCTCCTTCAGTCAGACTGCACAGAAACTGCACTGCTGCAGCTGGGACCTACTGCAGGTACTGAGGGGGGAGGCACTGATCTATAACACTGAGGGGCTCTGCTCTGAACTACTTTGTGCAATAATAACTCTCCTATTCCCAAACCTAACACACTTTCTCTAAATGTAAATGTTAGAACCAAACCATAAAATCCATTTGTTTATAACCAAACATTTGTAATTGAGAGAACAACCTTTACACATGGGAATTGGTCAGAACCAACTTGTTTCATCTTTTCTAAAACATACCAAGAAAGGGCGACTCGCTACTTTGTAAACACAAGGAAAAGATGCACAGATTCAGCAAAACATATATGGTGAATTGCAATTTAATGATGTTTACTGTACCAGAGATGGGACCCTAGTCTCAACACACATGGTGAATATGATGAAAAGAGTGTTTGTACTTTTCTGAGGATTACCAGGAGTACATCATCCAGTAATTTAGGATCTAAAGGTTTTTTTTTTTCACTTTGATTAATGTTACATGAATATTGATGAGGAGATCCCGAGGCATTCTGGGATAATTCACTCCCTGAACAGGATGTACAGCCCTCCAATTTTGAATCTGAATCTTTCCTCAAGAAAAAAAAGGAAATGGAGCTCGATCACCACTTGAGAAGGCAAAAAAAATATGCAGAGATTGAACAAAAGACTGAAATTGAAAATTATGGTCACTTTACCAGAGATGGGGTCGTAGAATCTTAGCCCACACATGAAATATGTTGAATGAAATTTTTGTCCATATTAAACGTTTGGCTAGGGCTAAATCACAATTATTATTTTTTTATTCATGTTGATCAATGTTGCATTAATACTGATGAGGAGATCCCCATGCATTCTGGGATAATCCATTCCCTGTAATCGCACAGCATCTTTGGAAATTATTGCAAAGAATCAATGAGATAAAATCTCTTTGAGACATTTGAGAGATAATTCAGAAATGTCATCAGAGTTCAGGACCTGAGATTTGGGGTGGTGGGGGGTGGGGGCACATTGGTGAGGTTACTGGTTGCAGAGAAATGTCTCAGTTCAGCAGTGAATCATAGACTTGTTTATCAGTGTAAGTGCAGCTGAGGCCAGATCTGATCTCCACTGATAAAGAGCACAGGGAGGGAGGAATGCTCTCCCACCCCCAGCAGTGTTCCTCCTGCTCTTTCCCAAACTCCACATTCAGCTCCATGAGCTCCACTAACCGCACTTTCACCCTTGGTTGTGGAAAAACACTGATACACCAAAATATATTTCTCTCTTTATCTTAGATGTAGGGGCAAGTGGGGCATTGGTCTACTTTTTTGCCATTTGGGCCTTTTAATGGTTATTGAAGTCTATTTTCTGTATAATTTCAGCCAGATTTGTATCGGTAATGAAGGATTGATCTCCCGGTTTCCCCTGTGTTGTCACACAAGAGCCTTTCTTCTGCTCACCTGCAGTCTGCAGGCTGCCTGTATTAGCTGAACAGGATGAACAGCCCTCCATCACAATAACTCTGCATCTGAGTGAGTGAACTGCAGTGTGGGAAAAGAAGGGGCTGCTGGGAGAATGTGCTGTATGGGAGAAGCAGCTTTTCAGTGCTCTCCCCAAGTGATGGAGGACATTGCAGAAATGACGGTTTTTGATAAATCTGATCCAACATACACAATTAGTACAAGAGAAAAAAATCACTGTTGAAAATATTACGGGAAAACATTCCAGTGCCTTCTACAGTTAGCCCAGTATTCCCTGTGTTAACACAACACTTCTCATACTACTCATCTGAAAACTACAGTGTCAAATATAAAGAAAGTATCTGTTCATGGTGACAAATGGGAAATAAACACCATAATACTGTTAGTTCTTAAAACACATTTCAGATGGATTGCATTTGCATTATTCTCGGGGCACTGACTTCCTGATCTCTCATAGAACTACTTCTATCTGAATACACAACATGGGAAGATATTATTAAACACATATTAACAAACTTTAGTTGCAGTCACATTTCACCAGTAACATGGATATGAAAGTGTAAAATAGTTTCGGAAAAGCTACCATTAATACCCACTGCTGTTCAGACATCAGAGCTCCTCTAACTGTGTGTGACAGGATTTGCATAGAGGAAAGGGTTTTGCATACCTGTCCTGCCTCACTGCTCCACACACTTTAAGACCCCTAGTATTGATCATTGACTGTCCAGTCCTTTGACAGACACTGACACAGGCAGCATTATGATGATGTCAGTTTTTCTACTGCTGCTGATGCTGGGACTCTTTGCTCAGGGTGAGACAGACACTGTTGACCTTTTCTTATTTTCTACAGTGCCTTTTCACTACAGTGCCATTATTGTTTATTCAAATTAACCAGAATATTACATGGAGTTTGACAATATGCATGTGCATTGACATGGATATCTTTGTTTTCTTTTCAGAATCAATGGCATATATAGTTGTGACTCAGTTTCCATCAGCTCAGGTTGTTCAGCAGGGAGACGCTGTCTCTATCAGCTGTACAGTCAGTCAGAATGTTCACTTCCACGAAACCTATGGCCACTATCTGTCCTGGTACCTGCAGAAACCCGGTCAGGCTCCTAAACCTCTGATTTATCGCTCCACAAATCGCCAGTCTGGGATTCCTGATCGATTCGGTGGGAGTGGATCTGGGACTCAGTTTACACTGAAAATCACTGGAGTCCAGGGTGAAGATGCAGGAGATTATTACTGTCAGAGTGCTCACAGTGGTGTATTCACACTGTGATACAGAGCCGTACAAAAACCTCCCTCAGTCAGACTGCACAGAGACTGCACTGCTGCAGCTGGGACCGACTGCAGGTGCTGAGGGGGCAGGCACTGATCTGGGACAGCAATACTGCACGCAAGGCTGTAGGGGGCGACAATGAGTTACTGCCCTGAATACACACCTCTCTGTGCTGAAGAGGAGCTGCTCTGTGTCACATACAATCCCCACCACAGAGCTGCTGCTGAACCACACACACTTCTGTATATTGTAGAGGAAGAACCTGCAGGTTCTGGTATTGGAAGACACACGTGGAGCGAGAGTGATGTGGGTCTCAAAAGTCACCCCAAGATTCGTGGCCGTATGGCAGGAGGAAACTGCAAAGTCCTCCACAATCAGTGAGAGGGCAATTGTCGGAGAGGATTTGGCAGGGATGTAGAGAAGCTTGGTCTTGCCTAGGTTAATCTTCAGGTGGTGGGAAGTCATACACATAGAGAAATCAGCCAAGCAGGCAGAGATCAGTATGGTGACCTAGGTATTTGGAGGGAAGGAAAGAAAGAGTTGAGTGTCATCAGCATAAGAATGGTAAGAAAAGCCAAGCGATAACAGAACCAAGAGACATGGTGTAAAGAGACAAGAGGAGAGGACCAGGAACTGAGCCCTATGGGACCTCCATGTCACCTGGTAGGAACGACCAGAGAGGTGCAGATCCTGTGACACCCATCCCAGTCAGCGATGAGAGCAGAATCTCATGGATCTCAGAATATTAACGGTGGTTTACAGGTCAAGGAAGAAACACAAACAGACGTCTCTTATTCAAATCATGATATGTCACCAGGTTGAAGTGTTGAAGGCATTAGTGCAAATCTGTTCACTTCATTGTTTTAATTGTAATGAATGCCCTCGGTGCTGACATTGATGTAGCAGAGGTAAGAGAATGAAAAAAACCCAACCTCCAGACATGAAATCTCTAATCTGCTAAAGCAGGTGTGAGGTACAGCCCCCTCCCTTTCTCACCTCACTACAGAAATGAGCCCTCCTCCTCCTCATGTTCAAACAGCTGTCTCAGGGCTGGGTATTTTGGGCTGAGAAACTGTGAGCAGTGGGAGTGAAACTCAGATTTGCATGTGCAGGGCGGTGCAGGCTGGTTCTGTTGTCCCTCAGTGGGACTGACTCAATCTCAGAATAGAGCAGCACTGTGGCCAGGTGTCTGGGCCGTCCCCAGGGGGTTAGTGTGAGCTGAGCACACATCCTGCTGTACAGAAGTGCTCTGAGCACGCTGCACACATCACTGCTCCTCTCAGCAGGCCTCCAGAGCTGGGGTATTTCTTATAGATCATGTGCTATTATCATTTTATTTGGACAAAGCAATCCATGTAATTATTATAGTATTTTCAAAGAAAAGAACACCCAGCATGCATTTCTGTGTGGTTTCTCCAGACACTTATGTCAGCAACACTACATATCTGGAAATTAATATGAATGAATGAACGAATGAATGGATGAATGAATGAATTAATGGATGAATGATATAAAAATATCTATTCTTTGACAATTTACTTCTATCATTTTCATCTCGTATTCATTTTTGAGTGTTTTGTAAAAGTATTTTCAGTGCCAAGAATATAATTATGATTTAATCAGAGAAAGGGAACCCCCAAAATCACAGGATCATCAGAAGCACAAACCTCCATTTTTATAATAACTGCCAGAGACACAGTAATTCTTCAAATAATTTTTATTATGTCAATGAAATTGATCTAACAGCTATTCTCAAAACCACACAAACACAAATAAGAGCACACGTGTGCATATTTGTTTTAATGAACACAAGCAGAGCACATGAGAGATATTAGCACTGGAAGCTCAGGCTGGAGGAAGGATTCACACACAGGCTCAGCTCAGTGTGACAGCAGTAAGGAGCAGAGAGGCTGAGGGCAGAACAGGGTAAAAACAGTGTGATCAGAGTGTGTGAGCTGGGCCTCCACCCGGCCTACTAAGAACAGTGGGCTCTCCTCAGTGTCTGAGGGGGAGCAGACTGGGAGCCCTTTGTGGCCTCACAGGTCAGTGACCCCGCCTTCATCCAGTCTCCCGCACTGAGAGTCAGCGAGCTGCTCCAGCTGTACAGGCCGTCATTCCCCAGGACCCCCACACTCCCGGCCACGCCCGAGCTCCAGCTGGCGTCGTCCACTTTCCAGCGCAGAGTCCAGTCTGAGGGGAAGCCCTTGTTGGCCAGACACACCAGTGTGGCCTTTCCCTTCTCCAGCTCCACACTGGAGGGGGGCAGGACTGTGAGGGTGGGAACTGTGTCACCTGGGAGACACAGAAAGACATGAGCTCAGAGAGTGCACACAGCTCCAACTGTCTGATATTTAATTGCCATATCCGTACAATTTATAACATAATGTAATAATAGATAATAGTATTATGATCTGAAAAAACTACAGAATAAGGTTTATTTGGAGTCCTTCTCATTTACTAAATGAATACGCATTAAATACGACAACAATATTTAAAAATAATGTTTTCAAAGGATTAACCAATTCACCAAAAATATTCACTTTTCTCGTTTTTTCATGGTTCAAACCACAGGTGTAGAGTAGCTACGGAATGTTATGACATGAGCCTGGCACTACAGAACAGGAGTGTGTAATAGACGAGTTATTCATATAATAATGCGGTCAAATATGATGATAATATGATTACAAAATTATCGACAATGTCTAATGAAAAAAATACGTCTAATAACGAATTATATCAGCAAACCAACCATAACATGTTTCAAGTGTAAAGTAGCCGATGTAAAATGAATAACTCTTTGACTTCAGCATTTCAAGTTTTAGTAATATGCATTTAGTATCTAAAATAGTTATGACGATGGATAGGCTAAATCATGACTTGTATTGTATTTTATTTTATTTAATGTCCCACAAATAACATCTGGCTACACTTCAAAATGCTTCAGAGCCGCTTTGAGCGCACCGAGTGAACCAATGAAATTAATTCCTGAAGTTCATTCAGGACTGTTTTCGAAATATAAACGCGACAGTTCGAATTTCGTGGACGAGTTTAAAAATGAATTTGAAAATAATTGCCTATCTTCTACTATTCCTGTTTTTTGTTCACTCACGGATCAGGAAGATTAACATTTAAATTTCCCACATCTAACGTCGGAAAATTGCATTAGCCTATATTTAAAAAATACAGCATAAACATAGATATGGACAAAGCCTATCCGAAAGAGAGATTACTTACTTCCAATTGACAGTTTTATTCCGCCACCCAAAGTACAGAATCATTTACCAGCCGCACAAAAACCTCTCACTCAAGAGACACTGCCGTCCCTGCATTCTGACTTCACGACGCTTTTCAAACGAGTCAACTAATTGTTTGTAAACATTTCCTTTGAATTTATGGATCATACGCATATTCGATTCTACTGAGCGTTTCTGTGGGCAAGATAATTTAAAATCAATGGCTAATCTTAGAAGGACTCCGGGTTTTAAAGCTTCACGATAATTATAAAAAAAATTCACTCACGACATCGAACGTCGGAAAATGAGAAAATATTAAAAAAGAAAGCAAAAACATCGATATGGATTTATCTGAAAGAGAAATTACTTACGTCCAATTGATAGTTTTGTTCCGCCACCGAAAGTGCGCCACAGTGATACAGACTCATTCACCGGCCGTACAAAAACCTCTCACTCAAGACACACAGCCGTCCTGTGCCTTTTTCATTCTGACTTCACGGAGATTTTGAGCACCCCATGAACTATTTATGGAGGCTAGACATATCCTACACAAATATATCTTACTCTCTTGAGATTTTCAAATTCTGTCTATTTTAACGACTGACAGTGCTCCCAATTCGCAAAACATTTCATAGAAATGAATGTAGCCTCAAACAACTGATCGTATTTCCACCTATTTTTGCGGAAAATCCTGAAAAGTCTCATTGTGTAGAAACTTACTGCCGATTTCCAGTTTGGTCCCGCCACCGAAAGTCCACCACAGTGGTTTAGTCTGATTAACTGGCTGTATGAAAACCTGCCAGTTGTACAGATGGTTGATCCGACCGACTGTGCACTGTTCGTAAGTCCCCTGCTGGACAATTTTGAAACGACCGTTAAGATGAAATTCAGAAAGCTGATCAAGAAGTGGATACAGGGTTCTCCTCATTAATCAAACGTTTGTTTTTATCTTTGACCTCAAAGAAGATGAAATAATTATTAAATTTCTTCATCAAAGTGAATTTGTCAAGTGTTGAGTTTCCAAACTGCATATAAATGTGAGCCAATGCTGAGTAACACAGTGTTTAGCTGTTGTTTAAATTCCATGTTTTTTTTGATCCAATGGAGAATCAAAAACTTGCTGCCATAAATGTGTCCGTGTGAAACCTGACCCACATGACGTCACTTCCAATTAACCAATCAGCACATAATGAATAAGACATAGAATGCAATTCATATGCTGCAAATGTAAAATAAACAAATATGTATCAGCAAGAGAAAATAAACAAAACCAAAAAAAACATAGAATTTAAAGCTAAACAGTGTCTGATGAATTATTAAAAAAACTACCAAATCCTGAACATTACACATAGACAGCATTACACCCTGAGCATTACACGCATGTTGGGAGTGCAACAGAGAGGCAGCAAAGAAAAAGCAACAGCAGAGACAAAATTAGGCTTTGTGGGTGTATTTGATGAACAGAAAGGTCAAGCAGTTAGGAAAAATAAAAAGGGTTTATGTTCCCCCATGTCTTCAGCTGCAGTGCAGGGGGTGCAGGTGAGAACAGACCAGCAGTTTCATGGGGTTCACAGAGGGCCACAGGCTTCCAGGCTTGGGTCAGCATCTGTGGGGAAGGTCACACACCCTCAGTGCAGCAGTCCCACATTGAGGGCCCCAGGCTGTGGGCAGTGGCCCTTTTATCTGGCAGTGGGGAGCCTCTAGGTGCTGCTGAAGTCGCTCCACGTGTTGAGTAACTGGTGTAATCACAGAGCTCTGTCTGGGCTGCTCTCAGGTGTTGAGTAACTGGTGTAATCACAGAGCTCTGACTGGGCAGCTCCCAGGTGTTGAGTAACTGGTGTAATCACAGAGCTCTCTCTGGGCTGCTCCCAGGTGTTGAGTAACTGGTGTAATCACAGAGCTCTGTCCAGGCTGCTCCACTCTGGCCTGTGTGTGCTGTCCATGGTGCTGCAGACATTGGGAATTGGGAGAGGTGACAGGAGAGAGAGAGAAAAGATCTGGGCGGGGCATCCAGTCTCTGCAGCAAACACAGTTAAAGCAGCAGTGAATAGTGCACGTGTCCCAGCCCTCTATAGACCCCCTGCTGTTCACACATCAGAGCTCCTCTCACTGTGTGTGACAGGATTTGTAGAGAGGAAGGGGCTTTGCATACCTGTCCTGCCTCACTGCTCCATACACTTTAAGACCCCCAGTACTGATCAGTGACTGTCCAGTCCTTTCACAGACACTGACACAGGCAGCATTATGATGAAGTCAAACTTTCTACTGCTGCTGATGCTGGGACTCTTTGTTCAGGGTGAGCAAGATCCAAACATTTTAATTTGTTATATGATACCTTTTATATGATTACTTTTCACAGTACAACTTTTTTCACGATAGTGCCATTATTGGATATTCAAATATGCCAGAATATGACACAGCGTTTGGAAATGAATTAATGTCCACTGATCTACATTTCTTTGTTTTATTTTTCAGAATCAATGGCAGATATAGTTGTGACTCAGTCTCCATCAGCTCAGGCTGTTCAGCAGGGAGACACTGTCTCTATCACCTGTACAGTCAGTCAGAGTCCTTACATCGACAAGTGCCTCAGCTGGTACCTGCAGAAACCTGGTCAGGCTCCTAAACTTCTGATTTTTCTCGCCACAGCTGGCCAGTCTGGGATTCCTGATCGTTTCAGTGGGAGTGGATGTGGGACTCAGTTTACACTGAAAATCACTGGATTCCAGGCTGAAGATGCTGGAGATTATTACTGTCAGAGTTTACATAACATCAGTAGTAGCTTGCCGTTCACACAGTGATACAGAGCCGTACAAAAACCTCCCTCAGTCAGACTGCACAGAGACTGCACTGCTGCAGCTGGGACCTACTGCAGGTGCTGAGGGGGGAGGCACAGATCTGTAACACTGAGGGGCTCTGCTCTAAAACAATGAGCTACCGGGGATTATTATAAAATCTGTCAGGGTCTCCAATGAAGATATATTTAGCACTAAATTTTGAATTACGTTCATCTCAACCGTTGATTGGGAATTAAATTGGGAAGAATTTATATTTTCTTGGCTTCATAATTACTCCCATTGGCAAAAGTTGTCAGTTGTTCTGAAGCAGCGCTCTGACATAAGACACCAATTTCTAAATGAATTTATTGTAAAGGAGTTGAACACAAGATGTCACAGAACCCAGCAGCAGTGAACAGCACACAGTCCAGAACAGTGAGTCACTCTGTCCAGAACACTCCCAGCACACATTACACAGGCTGCTGTTACACACCCTGACCAGTCAGAGCATCACTGCTGCTTCTGATCTGATACTCCAGCACCATCATAAAAGAGCTGAAACTACACTCTGATATGCAGTCCTGTCCAATCCTGTGAGCAGCTGTGTGAAATGGCCTCGTATAACTGTGTGCATCGTCACCACAGGAGGGAGGGCTTCACTTGGCCCAGTTGTCCCTTTCTCAGTGAGGAAAAGTCAATCCTCTGGTTGGTTGTGTCCCAGCGGTCTGCCTGAGCCAACTGCACAATGTGAGCTCACAGACACAGTGTCTGTGCTGCTCAGCTGCTCCAGAGCTGAATGAACATCATGGCTGCTGGCTTCTCTGTGCGTCCAGCATTGATGGAGGAAAGACAGATCAGGGAGGAATTACACATCAATCCTGGTGTAAACATGCAATAAGGGTTTCTGTGGTCAACTCTGTTTCCCCCAAGCTGCTTAATTTTCAGTCATTGAAATGTTATTGTATTATATTCAGAGAAAGATGCTCTTCAGAGTGAATTCACGTAAAAACACAAAAATGCAGTACTTCACTTTTCATTAAATGTATATGGATAAAGTGTAACTGAATAATTCCATGAGCCTGACTGAGGTCCTTGACTTTCTGAACACCCATAAAAACTGCTATCAGAATTCAAAACATGTACATTTACTCAACTCATATTTTACACAATCTATCCACTTCAGCCCTTCTTGACCATGTACGCATATTCACATGTCTTCATGTACACAGGTCAATGTCAGAAACCGTTACTTTGACATTTAAATGTTTGACAGAGCAAAAACAGCAGTGAATGATACACGTGTCCCAGCCCTCTATAGACCCACTGCTGTTCACACATCAGAGCTCCTCTAACTGTGTGTGACAGGATTTGTATAGAGGAAGGGGCTTTGCATACCTGTCCTGCCTCACTGCTCCACACACTTTAAGACCCCCAGTACTGATCAGTGGCTGTCCAGTCCTTTCACAGACACTGACACAGGCAGCATTATGATGATGTCAGTCTTTCTACTGCTGCTGATGCTGGGACTCTTTGTTCAGGGTGAGCAAGATAAAACATTTTTTTACTTGGGATTTTGGTTCTATTTTAAATGTTATTTGCTAACTTTTCACATTACAACTCTTTTCATAACAGTGTCTTTTTTCTAATAAAAAGTATCAGAATATGACACAGTGTTTGATAATATTGATGTGCATTAACATCCATTTCTTTGTTTTTGTTAACAGAATCAATGGCAGATATAATTGTGACTCAGTCTCCATCAGCTCAGGCTGTTCAGCAGGGAGACACTGTTTCTATCAGCTGTAGAGTCAGTCAGAGTGTCTACAGTGGCAATCGCCTCAGCTGGTACCTGCAGAAACCTGGTCAGGCTCCTAAACTCCTGATATATGTCGCCACAACTCGCCAGTCTGGGATTCCTGATCGTTTCAGTGGGAGTGGATCTGGGACTCAGTTTACACTGAAAATCACTGGAGTCCAAGCTGAAGATGCAGGAGATTATTACTGTCAGAGTTTACATAACATCGGTAGTAGCTGGCCGTTCACACAGTGATACAGAGCCGTACAAAAACCTCCCTCAGTCAGACTGCACAGAGACTGCACTGCTGCAGCTGGGAACTACTGCAGGTGCTGACGGGGGAGGCACTGATCTGTAACACTGAGAGCGACAGGGGGATTATTATTAAATCTGTCTGGTTCTCGACGAAAAACATCCAGCTCTACATTCCAATTTCAGTTCATCCAAACCATTGATTGGGAATGTAATTGGGAATAATTAATATCTTTGCTTCATAATCACTCCCTAGGTAAAAGATGCAAATTATTCTGAAGCAGTGCTCTGACATAAGATACTAATTTCTAGATGAATCAATTGTATAGGAGTTTAACACAAGCTGTCACAGAGCCCAGCAGCAGTGGACAGCACACAGTCCAGAACAGTGAGTCACTCTGTCCAGAACACTCCCAGTACACATTACACAGGCTGCTGTTACACACCCTGACCAGTCAGAGCATCACTGCTGCTTCTGATCTGATACTCCAGCACCATCATAAAAGAGCTCAAACTACAGTCTGATATGCAGTCCTGTCCAATCCTGTGAGCAGCTGTGTGAAATGGCCTCGTATAACTGTGTGCATCGTCACCACAGGAGGGAGGGCTTCACTTGGCCCAGTTGTCCCTTTCTCAGTGAGGAAAAGTCAATCCTCTGGTTGGTTGTGTGCCAGTGGTCCGCCTGAGCCAACTGTACAATGTGAGCTCACAGACACAGTGTCTGTGATGCTCAGCTGCTCCAGAGCTGAAAGAACATCAGTGGCTGCTGGCTTCTCTGTGCGTCCAGCATTGACAGATCAGGGATGAAATACAGATCAATCCTGGTGTGAACATGTAATAAGGGTTTCTGTGGACAGCTCTGTTTCCCCCAAGCTGCTTAATTTTCAGTCATTGAAATGCTATTGTATTATATTCAGAGAAAGATGCTCTTAAGAGTGAATTCAGGGGAAAAAAACACAATAAAACAGTGTTTCATTTTTCATTAAAGTTATATGGATATAGTGTAACTGAATAATTCCATGTGCCTGACTGAGGTCCTTGAGTTTCTGAACTCCCATAAAAACTGCAATCAGAATTCAAAACACGTACATTTACTCAACTCATATTTTACCATTTTTTTCTACCACTTCAGCCCTTCTTCACCATGTACACATCTACCCATGCAGCTCAATATCAGAAACCATTATTTTGACATTTGAATGTTTGACAGATTAAAAACAGCAGTGAATAGTACACGTCTCCCAGCCCTCTATAGACCCACTGCTGTTCACACATCAGAGCTCCTCTCACTGTGTGTGACAGGATTTGTATAGAGGAAGGAGCTTTGCATACCTGTCCTGCCTCACTGCTCCACACACCTTAAGACCCCCAGAACTGATCAGTGACTGTCCAGTCCTTTCACAGACACTGACACAGGCAGCATTATGATGATGTCAGTCTTTCTTCTGCTGCTGATGCTGGGACTCTTTGTTCAGGGTGAGCAAGACTCAAAGATTTTTTTACTTGGGATTTTGGTTATATTTTTTATTTTATTTTCAGACTTTTCACAATACAACTGTTTTCATAACTGTGCCATTATTTTCAATTGAAATTTACCAGAATATTACACAATGTTTGATTATATTAAAATGCATTGACATCGATTTCTTTGTTTTCTTTTTCAGAATCAATGGCAGATATTGTTGTGACTCAGTCTCCATCAGCTCAGGCTGTTCAAAAGGGAGACACTGTCTCTATCAGCTGTACAGTCAGTCAGAGTGTGTACCACTACTCAGGCAATCAGTACTATCTCAGCTGGTACCTGCAGAAACCTGGTCAGGCTCCTAAACTTCTGATATATCTCACCACAACTCGCCAGTCTGGGATTCCTGATCGTTTCAGTGGGAGTGGATCTGGGACTCAGTTTACACTGAAAATCACTGGAGTCCAGGCTGAAGATGCAGGAGATTATTACTGTCAGAGTTTACATAACATCGGTAGTAGCTGGCCGTTCACACAGCGATACAGAGCCGTACAAAAACCTCCCTCAGTCACAGAGACTGCACTGCTGCAGCTGGGACCTACTGCAGGTGCTGAGGGGGGAGGCACTGATCTGGAACACTGAGGGGCTCTGCTCTAAAACACGGACATTGAACTATTTTGTACAATAATAACTCTCATATTCTCAAACCTAACACACGTTTACTAAATGTTAATGTTGGCACATCCAATGCTTTCTCTTAAAATCCGTTATTATGTCATGAACAAAAATATGTCATTGAAAGGAACACACTCATCACAATGAATTGGTCAGAAACAATTCACTCCATATTTTCTAAAACAAAAAAAAGGAACGGGGACTCTATCACCATTTTGGAAACACAAGGAAAATATGCAGAGATTGAACAAAAGACTGAAATAGTGAATTATGGTCACTGCACCAGAGATGGGGTCTTAGACTCATAGCCCACCCATGAAATATGTTCAATGGAATGTTTTTACATATTCAAGGTTTGACCAGGGCTAAATCATAATTTAGTTTTTTCTAGTTCTTTATCTTAGATGTAGGATTAAGGGAAAGCATTGTTCTTTGTTGTAGCCAGGATTTAGGAGGCACTTTCATGGTTATTGAAGATTATGTTCAGTGAAATTTTGAATAAGTAATGCAGGATTGACCTGTCCCCAAAATCATCCAGAATTCAGTGTTGTTCGTCTGAAGAGGAACCACTATGGGTTCTGCTTCCAGAGCTCTCTCCCTCCATACAACAAACAAGCTGCCATTACACTCTCCAACCACAGGAGAGAGACAGAGAACTACTGTTGCTCCTGATGTAAAAGCACTCCAGTATCATCAGACAGAAGAAACTACAGTCCGGTGTTAAACTCAGACCTGGCCAGTGCTGAGTGAGTGAACTGCAGTGTGGGAAAAGAAGGGGTTGCTGGGAGAATGTGCTGTATGGGAGAAGCAGCTTTTCAGTGCTCTCACCAAGTGATGGAGGACATTGCAGAAATGACATTTGTTGATGAATATGATTGAACATAGGACAACAGAAAAAAATCACTGATGAAAATATGATGGGAAAACCATCCAGTTGCCACTCCAGTGCCTTCTACAGTTAGCCCAGTATTCCCTGTGTTAACACAAGGCTTCTCTTACTACTCATCTGAAAACTACAGTGTCAAATATAAAGAAAGTATCTGTTCATGGTGACAAAAGGGGAAAAAACACCATAATACTGTTAGTTCTAAGATCACATTTCAGACGGATTGTGTTTGAATCATTCTCGGGGCACTGCACTGGCACAATCAGAACACACAACATGGGAATATATATGAATTAAGACTTTTTAACAAACTTTAGTTCCAATGCAATCACATTTCACCTGTAACTAGGATATTTTTCAGCAAAGCTTCAATTTATACCCACTGCTGTTCACACATCAGAGCTCCTCTCACTGTGTGTGACAGGATTTGTATAGAGGAAGGGGCTTTGCATACCTGTCCTGCCTCACTGCTCCACACACTTTAAGACCCCCAGTACTGATCAGTGACTGTCCAGTCCTTTCACAGACACTGACACAGGCAGCATTATGATGATGTCAGTCTTTCTACTGCTGCTGATGCTGGGACTCTTTGCACAGGGTAAGAGACTCAGATCTCATTGAAAGTAAACACTTGGGATTTTTTTCAATTGACATTTTTAATTTAATTTAAAAATAAATCAATAAATATTTCTATGCTAACATTGCTTTCCATGTTTTGTTTTTCAGAATCAATGGCAGAAATCGTCCTGACTCAGTCTCCATCAGCTCAGGCTGTTCAGCAGGGAGACACTGTCTCTATCAGCTGTAGAGCCAGTCAGGGGGTTGGCAACTGTTACTATACCAACAATAACCAGGACTGTCTGTGCTGGTACCTGCAGAAACCTGGTCAGGCTCCTAAACCTCTGATTCATGGCATCACAAGAAGACAGTCTGGGATTCCTGATCGTTTCAGTGGGAGTGGATCTGGGACTCAGTTTACACTGAAAATCACTGGAGTCCAGCCTGAAGATGCTGGAGATTATTACTGTCAGAGTTACCACAGTGGTGATGTGTTCACACAGTGATACAGAGCCGGACAAAAACCTCCCTCAGTGAGACTTCACAGAGACTGCACTGCTGCAGCTGGGACCGACTGCAGGTGCTGAGGGGGGAGGCACTGATCTGTAACACTGAGGGGCTCTGCTCTAAAACAATGAGCTATAGGGGATTATTATTAAATCTGTCAGGGTCTTTAATCAAAACATGTGCAACTACATATCAATTTCAGTTCATCCAAACCATTGATTTGGAATTGGCACAGACTCCATACTCCAGCACCATCATAAAAGAGCTGAAACTACACTCTGATATGCAGTCCTGTCCAATCCTGTGAGCAGCTATGGGAAAGGGCCTCGTATAACTATGCATCGTCACCACAGGAGGGAGTGCTTCATTTGGCCCAGTTGTCCCTTCCTCAGTGAGGAAGGGTCAATCCTCTGGTTGGTTGTGTGCCAGGGCGATTGGCTGAAAGTGTCAAATGTTATGGAAGGACCAGCTCATGGTGACAACACATTCACCATTTTTAGCTATACTTCACATTATTTCACATGGATATACCAGACATCCCGGAAATAAGTACTCTCTCCCGGAATCTCCCCGATTCGCGTCGCACCGTTTAGCTAGTTATTCCCTCCCTGAATTGAAATACAAGTTGAATACTGAAGGCTACGAATTCTACTTGCACCCCGTCAGTTACGTGCAGGCTCCAGTAGGCTTTTTGATCCGTGTTTTGATGGCTCCCTATTCATCAATCCTAAAATCAATCATCATCAAAGACCAACCAGATCGTGTTAAGGGTAGGATTCTCCCACAGTTGAAAAAACGCACAGGTAAATCCATCGCTAGCGTAAGTGAAGATATAGGTTACTCCAAAATATACTATGTTTGAAAGCAGTTAAAGCCAAGCCGACCCTGGCACACTGTTGTGTGTGCAACAACACAAACCTTTCAATCACCCAGCAGGGACGAACTTTTCACACCACTGCTTGCAAGCGGATGTCCTAGGTAATGCTATCTGTAACGGCCGCCAAAAATACAATTCTTCAAAGTTACCACCGCAGTTGTAAAGAATATACCACCATAGCTAAACACCTTTTTTTGCGTTTGTTTGTGTCTTGATTCATTTCACATTGGGCTAGTGAACTGAAAAGACAGACACAGACATGAAGGGAATCATTTGCCTCCAGTAATTAATAAAACTGCACATTGCAAACATGGACGACATTGCCATCGTCGCCACAGATAGTCGTTCTATCGCTTGTGCAACCAAGGTGGTGGACGACTTCTGTGTGGCCACTGGCGCCCTGGTCAACAGGAAATGTTTCTGTCTCCGCATTGGAGTGAGGAGCTGACCGTTTCCTTCCCTGTGCGTAGGAATACCATCAAGCTCCCGGGGGTGACCTTCCAGGCTGACGGAGGAGGGAGAACCAGCTGAGAGGGAGCCCTCCGCCACGTCCAAAACAAAATCCTGAGCTGGAGTGCACGGCCCTTGACCATGGCGGGTAAGATCCTTGTCCTGAAGGCAATAGTCCTACCCATTCTGCTCTATGTGGGGAGGGTGTTTCCCCCAGACAAAGCCACCGGGAAGCTAATTACCCGGATGGCTTTCCGCTTTGTCTGGGGAAGCACCATGGAAAAGCTGAAACGCGTCACCCTCCTCAAGGAGGAGCGGAATGGGGGGCGGGGGGTCCCAGACATTGTCAACATCATCATGGTGCAGGGTCTGGCCACCCTTGTCCAGAACGCAGGGAAGGTGGGTAAGGCCTCTGGTACCTTTGCCAGGTACTATGCCACCCCCTTCCTCAGAGCAATGGGCTTGGGTGTGCTGGACCTCACCATACCATATTGCTTTGCCTACAGGACAGGTCTGCCCAGGGCTGGCCTAACCTCATGGAGCTACAAAATGATTATGGCTCATTTAAGATCTGGACAAATTGTAACGCTCCCGAGGGGGGGGCCAGACCTGGACCTGCAAGTCATTTGGGCAAATGTGACACACAAGTGTCTCACCAACAAACAAAAAGCCATTGCCTGGATGACAGCCCATAGGTGTCTCCCCACTAGAACATTTATGTATCGCCAGCACTTAGCCCTGACTGAACGCTGCCCCCACGGATGCACTGACTCGGAACACATTCACCATCTGTTTTGGGAGTGCTCTATGGCCAGGCGGGTCTGGGGCCTTGTTTGTTCCTCTGTCTCCCTGAGCAGGTTCCTGCCGAGGTCCTCCCTGATAGCTGAGGGCATCCTCTACGGTCCGCCGGGGGGATGCAAGCTCCACCGTCAGTGGAGGATCATTAACTCCGTTAAGCAGGTCCTGTGGGACATCAAGGTCTACCAAAAAACATCGGTAGACCTGGTCACTCTCCAGAGGAGGATCCAAAACCTCCTCCAGGACGGCATTCTGGTAGATGTCCATCAAAACAAACACCTGGCTGGAGAGAAGTGGAGGGTGGACCATTGGAAGGAATTCATCATATAGTCCACCCCCCAAGGGACATGGAAGGGACACAGAAGCCTCTCGGGAAAGTAAACCTGAGCAAAATGGACTTGCTTTCTTTACTATTTTTCCGTCTTTTAAATCCACCTTTGTTTTGTTGGATTAGATATTGATTTTGTAAAGTTTTGTAAAGTATTTCTTATTTTTGTTATCATTTTCAGATCAGTTTAGTCAAGTTTGTTTTCATTCTTTTGATGTCTTTGTCTCATTAGTTTAAGTCCCTGTTTAAAGGATAATTTTGTGTTAATCAGTGTGTTAAAAAAAGAAAAATAATTTTAAAATGTAAAGAAATCAAAAAAACCAATAAAACCACCTTGCAAAACAAAGCAGATAGGGGGACAGTAGTATAGCAATGAGTTGCAGCCCTGAATGCACACCTCTCTGTGCTGAAGAGGAGCTGCTCCGTGTCACATTACATTTAGCAGACGCTCTTATCCAGAGCGACGTACAACAAAGTGCAGATCAAACACAAGTACAGGTGCAAAGATACAATACATACAATCCCCAGCACAGAGCTGCTGCTGACCCACACACACTTCTGTAGCACAACATCACAGGATCACACAGTGTATCAGTTCATGTGGAGCAATGATCACCCGGCTGCCCTGAGCTCACCCAAATGCAGAGGATGTGTACAAACTCCCAGAGGTGCAGTGAGTGGGCTTTCACGTAGATTACTTTCAGAGGATTTGAGTTCAGTACACAAATCCACATTTATGTCATCAAAGCTGTGTCTGTTCAGATGCAATACAAGTGACTTTCACCTTTGCTGGACTGAATCAGAGAATCAAAATGTACACTGATATAATTTTTTACCTAAATTGACCCGATCATCATTTTTGTAATAGTGTCCATGGCATGACTGGGTCATCCACACCAGGGAATATGAAACATTTTCCTTAAGCGTTTAACAAGCATAAAATATCAAATAATGTGATTATGTACCCCCTTATTTACTTTGCATAAACCAGCATGAACTTAAATCCATGAGAATATCAGATACTATTCATATATAGATTTTTATACAGGCACATGCATCCATTATATTTCAGACATGATTTAGTGGTGGATTGCTATTACCAGAACATGTTTGAGTTCAGTGAACAAATGTGGCACTGAATACCTTGAATTTTCTAAAAGGGCATATGTAAACAAAAAGACATTTGTTATTCGCACAGGATTAAAATGAATGTGAATATCAGTAAAGCACCCACACTGGGATATGTCACCATGTTGAAGTGTTGAAGGCATTAGTGCAAATCTCTTCACTTCACTGTTTTCATTCTAAATGTGTCATCTCCAATCCCACCAAATTATGAATGCCCAATTTGAGAACTTCACCAAGCATCACCAGCAGAAGACTGGCGGTTCTCTTCCAAAAGTAACGCCCAACGCCAGCCACACCCTTCTATTCACACTGCAGGCACAAGCTGCACATGTCATGGTGTAGTGACTGATTAGGGCCACCAGGGGGCAGGGGGCTCATTGCCTTCACCTGGCCTCATTAGTGCCAGGGAAGCGTTCCCCTCAGAGTATTTAAGGGCAGTGCTGACATTCGATCGGCGCTTTGATGTCCACTGTTCGCTCTGGTACAAAGCTGGTACGCACAAGGTAGACTCAGAGCTGGTTGAGTCAGGTAATGTGTTGAATAGTTTTTCTGACAATCTTAAAAAGAAACGAAAAGGTAAGGAAGGTGTTCAGTTGGTTAGTGTGTGTTCACGGCTGCCCATGTGGACCGACCCTTGCAGGGCTGCCAGTCCAGTCAGTCTGAGACTATGGTGCTCACTCACTTACCACGATTGGAGATTTTACTGAGTGATCTACCCAGCAGCCTATTTCAGTCTCAAGACTCTTTAGAACTTGCATTTGGCATCTCTACTGCTTCTCTATGTTTTCCTCCCGTACGGCCAAGAATCTTGGGGTGACTCTTGATAACTGCTTCACCCTGGCTCCACAAGTATCCTCCACTGCCAGAACCTGCAGGTTCTTTCTGTATAATATACGCCGTATCCGTCATCTGCTGACGGAGAAAGACACCCAGCTCCTAGTCCAGGCGCTCGTCATTTCCCGCCTGGATTACTGCAACTCCCTCCTAGCCGGTCTCCCAGCATGTGCCATCAAGCCCCTCCAGCTGGTCCAGAATGCTGCAGCCCGCCTGATCACCAGTCAGCCCAGGTCGGCTCATGTCACTCCACTTCTCATTGGCCTTCACTGGCTTCCTATTGCCGCACGCATCAGATTCAAGGCCCTAGTGTTGGCATTCCAGGCTGCTAAGGGGACTGCCCCACCTTACATACAATCCTTGATCACTCCCTACTCCCCAGCTAGACCACTCCGGTCTGCCAGCTCTGGTGGCCTTATGGTTCCCTCTCTACGTGCACCTGGCGGTCGAGCTGCACGTTCACGCCTGTTTTCCGTTCTGGTTCCTCAGTGGTGGAATGACTTGCCTACCACTGTCAGGACAGCAGAATCCCTCCCCCTATTTTGACGCAGACTCAAAACACACCATTTCAAACTCTACCTTAGTCCACCCTCCTGATTTCCCCCGCCCCCCTTTCTGATATCCCTATCCTTCTTGTCTAACCCAAAAAAAAAAAAATAATAATAATAATATTTTTGCACTGCTGATGACGACTGTATGTTTAGAACAGCATGCCATGTGTATTTTCCTAGTTATGGATGTGATGCTTTGACTTGTGGTAGAACCTATGCACTTGTAAATTTGGATTAAAAGCGTCTGCCAAATGACAAAAATGTAAATGTAAATGTATGTGCTTTCATGTGGACATAAAGATTATTCATGTACAGTATTATTCATTGACATCTTTACTTTAGATGGTGATCGCCTCTCCTCTCTATTACACCTCTCTGCTTGCACAATGAATGCCCTCGGTGCTGACATTGATGTATCAGAAGTGAAAGAATGAACAAAACCCAACCTCCAGACATGAAATCTCTAATCTGAGACTGATGCTAAAGCAGGTGTGAGGTACAGCCCCCTCCCTTTCTCACCTCACTACAGAAATGAGACCTCCTCTTCCTCATGTTCAAACAGCTGTCTCAGGGCTGGGTATTTTGGGCTGAGAAACTGTGAGCAGTGGGGGTGAAACTCAGATTTGCATGTGCAGGGCGGGGCAGGCTGGTTCTGCTGTCCCTCAGTGGGACTGACTCAATCTCAGAATAGAGCAGCACTGTGGCCAGGTGTCTGGGCTGTCCCCAGGGGGTTAGTGTGAGCTGAGCACACATCCTGCTGTACAGAAGTGCTCTGAGCACGCTGCACACATCACTGCTCCTCTCAGCAGGCCTCCAGAGCTGGGGTATTTCTTATAGATCATGTGCTATTATCATTTTATTTGGACAAAGCAATCCATGTAATTATTACAGTATTTTCAAAGAAAAGAACACCCAGCATGCATTTCTGTGTGGTTTCTGCAGACACTAATGTCAGCAACACAACATATCTGGGAATAAATATGAATTAAAAAAATAGATAAAGCTATCTATCATTATCATCTCATATTCATTTTTGAGTGTTTTATAAAAGTATTTTCAATGCCACGAATATAATTATGATTTAATCAAAGAAATGGAACCCCCAAAACCACAGGATCATCATAAGCACATAATAACTGCCAGAGACACAGTAGTTCTTCAAAGAATCTTTATTATGTCAATGAATTTGATCTAACAGCTATTCTCAAAAGCACACAAACACAAATAAGAGCACACGTGTGCATATTTGTTTTAATGAACAAAAGCAGAGCACATGAGAGATATTAGCACTGGAAGCTCAGGCTGGAGGAAGGATTCACACACAGGCTCAGCTCAGTGTGACAGCAGTAAGGAGCAGAGAGGCTGAGGGCAGAACAGGGTAAAAACAGTGTGATCAGAGTGTGTGAGCTGGGCCTCCACCCGGCCTACTAAGAACAGTGGGCTCTCCTCAGTGTCTGAGGGGGGGCAGACTGGGAGCCCTTTGTGGCCTCACAGGTCAGTGACCCCGCCTTCATCCAGTCTCCCGCACTGAGAGTCAGCGAGCTGCTCCAGCTGTACAGGCCGTCATTCCCCAGGACCCCCACACTCCCGGCCACGCCCGAGCTCCAGCTGGCGTCGTCCACTTTCCAGCGCAGAGTCCAGTCTGAGGGGAAGCCCTTGTTGGCCAGACACACCAGTGTGGCCTTTCCCTGCTCCAGCTCCACACTGGAGGGGGGCAGGACTGTGAGGGTGGGAACTGTGTCACCTGGGAGACACAGAGAGACATGAGCTCAGAGAATGGACACACCCCCATGCGCCAATCATTCTGTCCTCACAGCAAGACAGGAATGTGACACAGAGAATATCAGGTGTTACTCATTTGCAATGGCTGAAGAGAATGTGTCCTGGTTTGCTTCATCTTGTACAGGATAAAGCACATTCACATGTTTAAAAGTTCTATCTATTTGCATTCCATTATTATCAGAACCTGTGACTGCACTTCACAATGAAAAATTCATCACCACAACAAAAACTTTTTTGGGTAGTTCCAGTTGCATTTTGCTCCACTTGTGCAGCTCCAACTGTCTGATTGTATTGCCATATCCTTATAATTTATACTTACAAAATAATATATTCATCGATCATGTCATTATGCTCTGAAAACCTTCAGAATAAGGTTAATTTGTGCTCAAATTAAAACCAAATAAATACGCACTAAATACGACAACAATATAACCTTTTTTTTAAAAATGATATGAAATGAAAAATTTCTCGTTTTTTTAAGACTCAAACCAATGGTGTCGAGTAGCTACGGAACGTTATGACACGAGCCTGGGACTAAAGAACAGAAATGTGGAATGTAATAGACGTGTTATTCATCTAATAATACGATCATACGTTATCATTATAAAATTATCAAAAATAAAGTCAAATTTGAAAAAACTATCAAATTTAATCAGCAATACAACCATAACGCGTATCAAGCGCGATCTTATTTAAATCAAGTAGCCTATGTAAAATAAATAACTCTTTGACTTCGGAATCTTACGTTTTAGAATTCAAAATAGTCCGGTTATGATGATGGATAGGCTATTTCATCGTATTTCATTTAATGTGACGCAAATAACATCTGGCTGCACTTCAAACTGCTCCAGAAATGCTTTGCTTCAATGCAATGCAATTCATTTAGTTCTGCACGGAATAAAGTTCATTCAGGACTGTATTCTGAACATCAACGCGATAGCTACAAACACTGTTTGAATCTAGTGAGCTAGTTTAAATTGCCAAGCTTATTCAAATAATCTTGTTTGAATGTCGGAAAATGCCAGTATATTCAAAAATACAGCAAAAATACTGAAAGAGAGATTACTTACTTCCAACTGAACAGACTCATTCACCAGCCGTACAAAAACCTCTTGCTCAAAAGACACTGACTTCCTCTGCCTTTTCAAATTCTAACTTAACGTCGCTTTTCAAACGAGTCAATCATTTGCTTGAAAAATGTGTAACATTTTCTTTGATTTTACGCATCATAAGCAAATATATTCTACTCTACGAAGCGTTTCTGTGGCAAGATTAGAAATAATTTGAAATCAATGGTTAGTCTTGCAAGGATTCCTGTTATTTAAGCATCGCGAGAATTAT